>NC_061116.1:87104369-87309991 GCF_002878395.1 Capsicum annuum | reverse complement strand
AAGAGGAGGAGCATGGATGCCCCGGTCCGTAGGTGTGAGAGGCTAGCATTGGATGGTTTTAGGCGGGGTAGGGGTAGGCCGAAGAAGTACTGGGGCGAGGTGATTAGGCGGGACATGGAACAGTTACAGCTCACCGAGGACATGACCCTAGATAGGAAGGTCTGGAGGGCGTGAATTTCGGCAGAGGATTAGGGCCAGTTTGGGCCGCTAGTGTAGGGAATTACTTGGTGGGGGTTTTATTCCTGTTATGATTCCGTCTTTCGTGTTCCATGTTTTATTACAAATCTGTGTGCTTTTCTTTGCTTTCCTCTGTTTTATATTACTTATGGGTGCCGTATTTATGTCATGTAATCTGCTTCTGTGCTTTACTATGTATTTGTGTGGTATCTCGTGTCTTGAGTCGGGGGTCTATCGGAAACAGCCTTTCTACTTCATCAGAGGTAGAGGTATGGACTGCGTACATCTTACCCCCCCAGACCCCACTAGGTGGGAATACACTGGATTTGTTATTGTTGTTGTTGTTGTCTAAATATTCTATATCTTTTGTTCTAAAATATTTGATTAAATTCTCTTTCATAAGCATTTCTTCTAATCTTATTTCTTCCATATCTTGTCTCCAACATTTTAAATACTCATAGTTTATCATTTTATTCTAAAGTAGTTGCTTGTTTACTAATTTTCGTGTAATATTCTATTCTAATTGTACTATAATTTATATCTGAATTAAGATTATTAATGCTATTAATTATCTCTCTTTATTCTTTTCTTAATGAATTTTTTATGTTATATAAACTATTATCTGTAATTTTTTTTAAATTTTCTAAGGTTTCTTTTATCCATATTAATTTTTATTTTAGATTTTTCATTATTTCTTTGAGTCGGTTTCTATAATTAATTTCTTCATAAAGGTCACTTTGGTTTTCTCTAATTTTTCTAATATATTCTAACATTTTAGTCTGAATAATATCCATCTGGGTAATTATCTAGGTATAGTTATTCTATCCAATTTATAATTTCAATTTCGTAGTCTAATATTTTTTCTAATATTATTCTCTTAATATCTATAATTTCTATATTTCTAAGTATATATAAGATTAATATTTTAAGATTATCTGTCATTTTAAATTGGTTAAATACTTTATTATAATAATTTTTAGTTTTTTGTTTTAATCTCATTAATTCTTCTATATTTTTCACTGAGAAATTATATATATTTTATATCCATTTTCCAATATTCTAAATATATGCAATTTATCATAGTTGATGTGTGGGTTTGGTATGTAAGTATTTATAAGAGTAGTTACGTAGGTGTGGTATATAATTAATTCTAGTCATAAAATATCTATCAAATATTTTTTTGATTTTTCTTATATCTACTATTTCTATATCCTTAAGTACATATAAAACAAATATTTTAAATTTATCTACCATTTAATCAGATAAATAAGTATTCATTTTTCATATGATGCTGTTTCAAAATATTCCCTTTAATCTTATACATAACAAAATGGTATTTGTCGATCGTAAGAAACTCCCTAAAAGTATTAAAACTTGGTAAATTGTTCAGTTTGACATTGATGAAAAATCTTTTAGGTAGTCACTAGTTATTATGTTATTTCAGAACTTCAAATTTAATACTTGTTTCAACTTTTAAGATAATAGTTTATTTATGCTATTACTGATTGAAATATTTTAAATGGTTATCTCGCATCTCGTGTCTTAGCTTTTGACTATTGTCGTTAAATTACTATTTATAACTAGTTATGCTCAGATGTTTAGTTTCTTTTCACGCATGGTATTCATAATATATTCAGTTTTATCTTGCATACTAATACATTCCATTTTATTTACGTTCCTCTTACACTACATCATCTTATGAACTCAGGATTACGGTCAGATGTTCCATTAGCTTTTCAAGCCCAGCTGTTGGTGAGTTTTCCTATCATCCAAAGGGCTCAGACTTGGTCACTAGTTTTAGAACAGTTTTTCATTGACATTTGTTTTTAAGTTAGCGTGGGGTCTTTTCCCGATAGACTTTACATTTCAGTTCTTAGAGGCGTCTTCAAACATTACTCATTTAGTATTTGATAGTTTTCAGGGTTCGATATTTATCTCATAAGGATTATTTTACATTTTATAAATCAGCCTATCACTATTATTTCTCAACTTCCACTTAAATTCAAGTTTCCTTATTAGTAGTATATCAGGCCAAGGGTCGCTCAACCACTTATGGTTTTGAGTGTCGGTCACACCTATGGTATAGACTTGGGTCATGATACTATCAACGAATTTTATTTTTGCAAACTTTATATTTGTAGAAAAAAAGTCAATATAAGTGTTATAGAATTTGGTTAAAAGGGAAATTTTCTTCCTTTGAGGTGTTGCAGGTGTTCTGTATTTTGATGGTGAAAAATTTTCACTCTGATAATTCTTATGTGATTCAGTAGAATTTGGTGCTGTTGGATAAGAATTTGACATTTAAGGAGTCGGTAGCTATCTTGGACAAGAAAATTTAAAATTTAAGGTATGAGGGGATAATATATGTGAAAGTGCAGTGGAGGTACCATCTGGTGGAGAAGCTATCTCGGAGATTGAGTCAGACATGCGGAGTAGATATCTTTAGTTATTTGACATTTTACATACCTTTTTTCCTTTTGAGGACGAACATATATTTTGGTGATGGATGATGTAACAAAACGCATGGTTGTTTTGAGTATTTGACCCTTTTCATAGATATATTATATCATTTTTAACTTGCAGGGATGTCTGACACGATTCTTGGGGTAATCGAAATAGTCTCAGAGGAGATTTTTAGTTTTGAAATTTTGGTTATCGAGGTTGGATTTAAATTTTAACAACACTATGTGATTTATGACCTAGTTAGATGGTTTTGCCGATCCTGGGGCGCTCGAGAATTGTTGGATCATTTGATGAATTCTAGATAGAAGTTTTAAAAATAATAATAAAGGGGGCTATTATTAGCAAAAAGATGGAAAAAATAATAATGTGTATTTTAGTTTGAAAAAGTACATAAACAATTTATGGAATAAATTCTCAAATAGAAGAAATATATTTGCGCCTCAAAATTAATTTTATATGTTACTATATGTCGTATATTTACGAAATTTTATTATTATTATATAGAAAAGTAAAGAGTGGGACAACCAAGGGTATATTTATAATTTCAAAAAAAATTGTATCTTGCTTACTTATATTTTAGGCATCAAAGCTTGGCCATAAATTTTTAATGACAAAAAAATCAAGTTATTTTTTGTAAATGTCAATCACATCTCAATTGATATAATATCTCACATGAACCCACATAAAATACAGAATTAGTTGTTATTTTCATAATTAATTACTCTACAAGTGTAATAAAATAATAAATAAATTTATAAATATTTAAATGATAGTCCATACATTCAATTTATTTGTCTTACTTTTCGTTTAAATTTGTTTCAAAAAATTGCCTCTTTTTTTTTTTAACTATTGAATTATAACTTTTCACATGTCATATTTAACACCAAGATTAAAATATATTTTGACACATTCTACATGTTATTAATTTAAGACACAATATTGAAAATTATTTTTTACTTTCTTCAACTTCGTATCAAATCAAAATCAAACAAAAAATTGAAACGGAGAAATACGCAATTTCAAATTAAAAAAATTTTAGCTATTGAAAGATAATTTTAAAAGTATAACATAAATTAAACACTACAATGATAAATAAACTTTAAGACTATAGCATTTCTTTATATTATCAATTTATACATCATAAACTCATTTAATACCTATTTTTGGTATTTCATTTTCAGAAGTAATTTTTCAGCTATTAAGTGATTTCGTAATTTCAAAATCTCACATGATACATATCATTACAAGGATTTGCACTATACATATAATTTATGAAAATATAATTATTTACTAAGAACCTATTTAAATTATTTTAAACAACTTATTTAAAATGTAATATTAACTGTCTCATGTTAAATTACTACAATATATACCATATTAACTTTTGTTAATTCTTTGATTCTCTTTATTTGAGATATTAAATTTCCTTATCAGGTAGACATATCACTTAAAAAGAAATTTCTTAATTACTATATTAAACTGATTTCTTATTTTTAACGTATATAAGACAAGACACAAAGGCAATCCTTTAACATTATTATTCATTAAAACGTTCATCCAGTAGGTCCTTATTTTCATTTGTTAAACACCCATAAAATGAATTTAAATGTATTTAAAATCAATTTATGTATGAATTAGTATCCCTTTATTGCTTCGTATGATCTATATAAAATGTTAATAAATAGATATTTATAATTTTAAACATTACAATTAATCGTTTATTCTCTTGTGTTTGACCTGATGTTAAAGATAAGCATTAGAATACATGGTACTTTAATCTTAATTATGAAACCTTAAATAAGTTTAAACTATTATTTGATTTAATAAAGATAAGAAGTTATATTTTATTATATAGTGTGATCTCTACTTAAATTTCTTTTTGGTGTTTGTTCAAAAATATTAATGATCATTTTTTTTTTGAAAAATTAATTAGATAACAATAAATATATTTAAAATTGTAATATTGGGCCCGTAAAAACGGGCCCTTCATTATCTAGTTCTTATAAAAAATAAAGCACGAGTTGAACTTGATATAAAGGTGAAATGTGTTTTAAGTTCTAATTTCTATTACTTGCGAATAATAAATTAAATGTGCCGGCCTTCCAAATAATAACACATAATGACACCCTGTTTTCATATGAGATAAAATTCAATCAAATAAGAAAATTATTTTCGAATTTTAATAAATTAATGTCATTCTATGATAGTAAGAAACAAATTAAATGTTAAATTATGAATTCTTTACAACTTATAAAAATGTTTTCATAATTGATACCAACAATATTTCAAAAATATTTTTAGGATAAATAACATCACTACTTTAGCCAATTTTTTTTATTTTTTGTGGTTAATGCTAAAATTTTGGTTAGGACCAATAGAATACTGGTTAAAATACTATGTGAAATTTTGTAAAATAACTTTAATATTTGCATTTTAACTTTTGTTAATAAGTAAAATAGTAGAAAAAGCTTAAATTCTCTATTTATGGAATTTATCTAAATTTTTAATTAATTATATTGAACCCGTGCATGAAGCTTAAATTAATTAGTAATTTTATAAGGATCCATTAGTTATATTATAATTTATTCTTTAATATAATCATTATTCAAAGCAATAATAGTTGTCCTGTGATAATGACCAAACTACGAAAACAAGATCTAACTACGAAAACAAGATGAAAAATCGATAGATAATGATGATAGACACAAGAAGGTAGAAGAAGTATAAACTAAAGGAAGTTTCAAATCCAAAAGCCCCTAATTACATTCACCTAAAATACATCTCTTACTGTGACCACTAGGGAATCGTAGCACCCTCGAAACCACATGTGTAAGCAAGCATTCATCAAAAGCTCACTAAAACTCTCTCAAGAGTGATGTTCATCAATATTCAAAGATAACTAGTGGATGAAAACCTAGGTTTAGCTATTTATAGTCTTGTCTATCTATGCAACACCCCAAAGCTGTCCCTGGATGTCACATGATGCTTAGGACTACGAGTAGACTCAAAGGTAACCCATGATATTTACTCAGCACTTGGGCCATGATAGAATAAACTTTAACATGTGTGAAAACTAAAAAGTTATGAATTGAGTTTAACTAAATGAACAATCTCATTAAAAAACTAAAAACAAAGTATCGTTTGAAACTCATGAGAATCTGAAAGAAAAAAATTTATCAAACTACAAGTCTTGACAAATCTCCAAGTCTACTAAAGAGCGAATGAGACAGGCCCAGCCGACCCAAAGAACTGAAAACATAAGTCTGAATTGATAATAACTGAACATCTAAAAATAACCACACTCTTGGCCCACGGAATATGATGATTCACTAACAAGCGAGATGTTGGAAGTGGTGATTGATGAGGTGTAAATTTACCACTCATTTATGTCTAATTACGTGCACACTACTATGGTTAAAAGATATTAATGAGACAAATTTATCATTTGAATGCACTAATTTTCATGTTTTACAAGCATACAAGTGATGAGAAAAAAGAAGTGAAATGAGTTGAAAAGAGATCAAAAAGGGACGAGTTAGTACAAAAGCTAGAAAAGTCGGAGTACGAACTGACCCCCAGTTAGCGCGATCGCTGTATGAAGGTTGTGATCGTGACCATCCTAAATTAGTGTAATATCGCGATCGCGTGTGATGGGTTCACCGCAATCACGATCAAGAGCCAACGATTGCGATGGAGCCAAAAATAGCCCAAGAGGGAAGTTTTGTAATTTCCCAAAGTTGGTTTCAAATCTCTATAGGGTAAAAAAAACTTTCACTTTTAGGGATATCTTGAACTAGATTTTAAGTTTTGGCTTTTTAAAATTCCTACCAAATTGGGAAAAATTATTTTTGTTAATTTTTTAGGGATTTTAGTTGTAATTGAAGAATACTCTTGCTTATATCTTCAATGGAAGCTTTGAATGTAAATTTGGGTATAATTCTTCCCTTAAAATTCATGAGTCGCTAAATATATATCTTGGAGATATGTTGGAATAGAGTACAAATATGTGTGGGTTTTGATTATTAGTTTAGATTCTTGGTTAATGATGTTGGGTTTCACTAATACTTGCTTGTTGAATTAAAGTTTGTGGGTAAAAATCCCAAATTCTCAAAATCTTACATCATTTATGAAATGTGGGTATTCTTTTGGGTCCTATATCATTATTAAAAGATGGATATGGGTGATAAGGTATTAGTGAATAAAAATTAGATATTAGCTATTCCTTTACATTATCTTAGAAATAAGGATTGATTGTGAATTTGTTATGTCTGGGGCATTTTTCTAGAAATAGGGATGCCCAATTAAGGCATTGGGTGAATTTATTTGCCACACCCATGAGGTATCAGAAAAGGTCCATGGGTGATATTTTGGTGTTTGTTTGAAGAACTAATATCAAAATCCTAACCTAGCCTACCCATTTAGTCATTAACTAGAGTTTGCATTTAATTCTCATATACTTATGCACTAATTTCCCCTAGGAAAACATAATCTCAAAACTCTTCTCCTATTGAAAGTTTATCTAAATTATTGCTCTTAATTGGTAGTTTGAGTAGATTTTGTTTACCTAAACCATACCCCCCAAATTTTATTTTATGCCTTTCATTACATTTACATTGCGGGTATATCTTTAGTAGCTTCCAAAACCCATAGGATTTGAACACTAGTTACACTCCTCATGGATTCAACTCCAACTCAAGTTGGCTTAGTATATTTGACAATGATTACCTAGCCTATAAATCATGGAGTATGTTAAGGGTGATCAAAATGGAGCTGTTGTCAAGAAGTGAAACTTAGTTTTGTCTTGTCCGGTGTTGATAGTAGCTTTGGGTTTACCCATAATGGTTGTTATTTATTTTGGTTGTTGTTTTTAGGTGGTTTCAATAATGTCAACAACATAATGAGTGATCATGAAAGTAATGCCAGAACCTTTGATGGGCCCCTAGATGATGAAGACCATCTCCACGATGTGGGGCTTGCTAGTCCCATCTGTATCCCACCGAATTTGGGGAATGGGGTCTTTCACGTCATAAGTGTGATGTTACATATTTTTCAAATGAAAGGTCTCTTTGGGGGTCAAGATTATGAGGACCTAAACTTGCACTTGAATATTTTTTGGAACTGTGTGCCCCATTCGACATTGCTCACATCTCACAAGAAATATATGGTTACACCTCTTTTTGTTCTCTCTAATAGGTGAGGCGGTGTTGTTGTTAAGGTCTTTTCCTGCTGGGTCAATCATATCATGGGTCAAGCTCACTGAGGCTTTCTTATATAGTTACTTCCCACCGTCATAGATGTTGCAAATGTGGGACAAAATCATTAATTTTCATCAACTCAATGGGGAGCCTATATATGAAGTTTGGGGGAGGTTTAATGAAAAACATGTAAAATATCCTAACCACAAGGTACCGTACAACAATCTCCTACAAATATTCTATAGGTTATTTTACCAACTCAAAAAGACTGTGGCAGACAAAACGACCAGTGGATCACTTGTGAGGTTGTCATATGGAGTGGCTTAAACTTTTCTTGAGTAAATCACAAAGAAAATAGAGGTGGCACACCCGGGACACCAAGGTAGCTCAAGTTTACCCTACCACCTCCTATATAGATAAGGAACAAAGATAGAAATAAGAAAAGAGGGAGGAAAACATAGAAAAACTAATGACACAATTAGACCTCCTTATTAAAGCATGTAATAGGTGTACCCATAAAGATGGTAAATGACATGGAATCCAAAGGATATGATGAAGAATAAGAAAATAAGCTCAATAAAGAAATTATTTATTTGGAAAACTACTCGGGGGGGGGGGGGGTTTACCTGTCTTATCAAAGGTAAGGTGGGAACCAAGTTTGGACCAATCATGATCGAGAAAGGGAATGGTATGATAGAGATAGTGATTGGAGGTATAAGGATAGGGAGTGTGATAGATATGTTCCCCTTATTACCAAGTGAAAAGCAATGAGTCAAATCCCTTAGATCCCAAAAATTTCAAGGCCGAGAATGTGCTTGCTAGAATCTTAATAAGAGTGGAAGGAACAGACAAATGGCCCAACAATTAAAAGGACATTTTTCTCAAATCAACCAAATGGTTGTATCACACTATGCTTCAATCAAGCAATTAGAGATTCAAATTGGACAAATCTCAACTGCACTCACTGCGAATCCTAAGGGTGTCATCCCTAGTGATCGGTGGTAAATTCAAAAAATAATGCTCAAGTCTTAGAAATTGTCACCTGGAGCAGCAAAGAACTTGGTACATATAAGGTTGAGGTTAAACAAAAGTCTTATGATGATCTAGTGAATACAAATAGGAAGCATGCAGGTGAGTCAGATGGTGAGGCTCCAAACTCTCAAGAAGGGGATAATGAAGAGCCGATGATGAAGGAAGAGATGGTTGATAAGGAGGGAACTCCTAAGGTAGTTGAAGGTGATGAAATGCAATGTGACACATTTTCCCAAAAGAAAATGCCTTATTCATTTCCTCATAGTCTCAAGAAAAAGGATGAAATTTTCAAATTCAAGAAATTCCTCGCCAAGCTTAGAAATCTTTCAATTAATATTCATTGCTAGAAGCCATTCAAGAAATTATGGGATATGCTAAGCTAATGAAAATATTGATGTCCAAAAAGTGCCTTGTGTATGGTGAAACCATTGAAGTTACCATGGGTGTAGCGCTATTATGACAAGTGCTACGACGGAAAAGAAAGAGGACTCGGGAGCCTTCACAACCCATTGCAATATTGGGACACATAAATTTGAGAAAGCCTTATGTGACCTTGGTGGAAGCATAAATCCTATGATATATGCAATTTACTGAAGGCTTGGTTTAGGCACTCCTACTCCTACAAAAATGAGACTTTTAATGGCGCACCAGTCTATCAAGAGATCGGTTGGAGTTTTATTTAATATTTTGGTGAAGGTGAATCGCTTCATTCTTTCAGTGGACTTTATTGGGCTTGATTATGAAATATACCAAGAGATACCTATTATCCTTGGAAGACCTTTTCCTTAACCAAAAAAGCAATTGTTAAAATGGAGAAAAGAGAAATAAAATTTCTGGTCTAAAATGATTATATGTCTTTCAGGTTTACGAAACCGAGAAACAACCTATGGAACTACAAGTAGTATCCATCATTGATGTAGTGGAAACAAAGCTGGATGATGGGTCCCCCGAGGATCCAACTTGAAAGTTGAAGAACATTGTAAGACCCCGTAAAAATTCTCTCATAGTCTGAGCCTTAGAGCGTGTTCAGTGAAGCGTAAATCCGGCCCTAAAAGATTGAGAAGTGACTTCCCAAGTTAGAAATATTTTAAACCGTGTAGAATTTCTCTAATATAAAATTTTTGACGTGTAGATATCGAATAAAATTTACATCGATACCAATTTCGTCAAAATCCGGCATTAAACGAGGAAGTTATGGCCATTTTACTGAAAGCAGTCGGAACTGCCCAGGTGCGACAGACGGGTTAACGGACCGTTGAGCTTGCAATGGACCATCGCCAAGACCATCACAACCAAGAAAGTGACTCTTTTTTTGGGCCCAAGTGCGACGACCAGGATGATGGACCGTCAAGACTGCAATGGACCATCGCCGGTGAGGCAGTGTGGCCTCATCCTGGCCAACGTTCAACGGACAATCCGAAGGACCATCGAGTTTGTGATGAACCATCGCTGAGATCATCATATCAAGGCAGTGTACTTTTTTTCTGACCGATGTACGAAGGACGATTCGATGGATCATCAGACTAGTGACAGACCGTCACTTCGACCGTCATAGTCCCCAATTGGTAATTTTTTCACTCTTTTCAGCCCCTGTTAATATCCGATCAAGGCTCACAACTTCATTCTTCATCTTCAACATCAAAAGCTAGGGTTTCTACAAAATCAAAACCCTTCTTTCTTCTTCAAGAGAAAATCAAGAAATAAAAAATATCTTCAAGAACCTTTAAGAAAGAGTTTCCTGAGGTATGCATATGTTTATTCTTGGGTCCCTTTCATCCAAGAAGCTCAAAAACCTTTTTTTTTTTTAATTTTAAAGATCTTATGTTTATGTGTTTTCATGATTTATGTGAATTGCTATTATTGAGTTTTTAATTCATGTTTTGTTTATGAGGTTTCAAGCTTTGACCCTAGTATGTGATACTCATGTGATGTTCATGATAAATCCTCTTCAAGTTACTTGTTAAGTGATGTTTTCATGTCAATTAAGGATAGAAATTGTTGAATAAGCAAAGCATGCTTCCCTTATGTTTGATAAAATTCTTATGTTAAAGAAGTAGAGCCATTATAGCATGTTGACTAGAAATCCCCAATTGTGTGCAAGCCCATGCATGCCAAGTGTTTGTTGAAAAGCCTTAGTAAATAAATTGTGTCATGATAGCATGAAATTCCCTAATTATGTGCCCTTCGATACATGCTAAGACTTTAATACATGCTAAGTGTTTGATGCAAGACCTTGTTGAATGGCGTATGTGCCAATAGCATGTCTCCCTATACTATCACATGTTTATGATTTCTAAATGCTTGAAGAAATACTTTAGTGATTGTGATGGTGAATGAATGTCCATGATCTTGATTATTCAAGAATGGCTATGTTTTACTTTTATGTTATCGAGTCCTGGGGGTATTTATACCCGATAAATTAGCTGCAGTTTAGATCCCGCATCAGTTTTCTTGATAATCTCAGTCAAGCCACGATTCTTAGAACTCAGTGAGTTATAGAACTTTGTACCCTCAGACAGATACAAAACATAAGAAATTTTAGAAATCTCAGTAATCTCAGTATTGCTAATATTCTAGCCTCAGTTCAGATCTTGTAGTATTCAAGTGTTCAGTTCGAAACTCAGTATCATACAGTCAGATGACAAGATTTAGTAGTATTCCGTCAGATACGGAACCAAGTGAATTCAGCATAACTCAGTCAGATCATTTAAGAAATATGATCAGTAACAGATTCAACTCAGTTTAAGTTCAGTTAAGAATCTATTCAGAGTCTTTCAATTAGGAGTAGGAGTTAGCACTGAGTGAGTGCAGGGATGACAGATCCTCGTTAGAGAGGCAGAGTCGTTAGAGAAATCCTTGAACTCCAAAATTGTGTAGCCAGTGCAAAAGCAGGAGTCACCCATTAGAATAAGGCTTAACTATTATACTGCCTTAGGCTTGACTTCCTGTGAGGGTCACCCATTAGAGAGGCTTGACCATAGTAGAGTTCTTTACCCGTGGCATGGTATTGAAACCCTTCCAGTTGGGGTTATAGGTTGGACCCCACTAGTTTAGATTCGGGCTATGTCGGTTAAGTGAGAACTCCCATAGTTGTAGTTTTAGTATCAATCTTCAGAGTAAAACTCAGAAATAAGGAATGTCAGATACAATCACCGATCTCAGTAAGGAATTCAGATAGTTTAATAGATTCATGGACCACCCGCTAGATAGGCCTGGTCCCTCATAAAGTTATTCAGTATCAGTATTATCAGATTCAGAGATCACCCATTAGATATGTTTGATCTTAGTCTCAAATTCAGTTGAGTAATTTCATTATCAGATCCAGAGATCACCTGTTAGATAGGCTTGATCTCAGTTTCAGATTCAGTTGAGTATTCTTATTATCAGATCCAGAGATCACCCATTAGATAGGCCTGATCTCAGATTTAGTTGACTGTTCACATTATCAGTTTCAGAGATCTTTCGCTAGATAGGTTTGATCTCAGACATAATCATTTTTTATCATTTATAGTAGATTCAGGGATCATCCGTTAGAGAGATTTGATCTAAGATTCAGTTAGTCGAGATTAGTAAGCTCAGAATTCAGTCATTGATATGAGTAAATTCAGTTAATTAGTTTCAGTATCACCAGTTTCCGAGATCACTCACTAGATAGGACTGATCTCCACCTCAGTACTCAGTTATTCAGTATCTCAATATTAGTAGTGAGTTCAGATGACAGTAAAATGGTATTCGAGTTTTAATATTTAGAGTCACGATGATTTCAATTATGGTTTGTGCATTCATGCATATGTCCTCATTCAGTACTCTCATGATTAATCAGTTAAGTAATTGTGCATGCATAAGCCCTTGCATTTAGCCTTACCTCATCTTCATACTCAGTACATTCCCACGTACTGATACATTTGCACTATGGTATTTTATTTTACACCATAAGTTCAGAGGCAAGAGATCTAGAGTACCCTTAGTAGCTCAGTCCCAGTCAGCAATAATAGATATAGCAGTGAGTCCTCTCCATTTGAGGATAATCCTTATTTTATTATCACATCAGATTTAGTTTATTTTTAGTAGACGGAGTTATTTGGGGGACATGTCCCATCAAATCCACAGTTCAGACAGTTTAGAGGCTTTTTGGACAGATATATCAGTATTCAGTTTTCAGTTTTGAGTATTTTTAGATGTTTTGAACCATTTATCTAGTTTCTGCATTTATTATCTATATTATGCAATGCTCAGGTATAAATATCAGTAGAGGGTTAGCTTGCGGTCCTTTAGGATCATGAGCACCATGTGACGTTCCTGTTCCAAAAAAAATTAGATCGTTACAAACATCATGCCGCGATGACAAATTAGGCGCTAGTTGGGAGGCAAGCACCAATTCCATAAAAGTGGCTCGTATCTTTTGAATTTTGATTGTTAGAATAGGTTTCATTTTTTTTTGTGATTAATCCATGAAATTGTAGTACTGTAAGGTGTTTTGAATGAGGTTAAGAAATAGAAAGTGTGGTGCATTTGAATAATAGACTGAATAAAGAAAAATGGAAGACCCAAAATTAGCCTCAATTACCATAATTGGAGTACGCATTCCAGTGCAATTGTGATCGCCGTGTGACCGTGATTGTAGTACTTTGATCATGATTGAGGTCAGGACTGGTAAATGACCAGTCAATTGCAATCGCCCCACACACATACTTCTTTTTAAAATATCTCATAAATTATATCCAATTGTGATTATGTTTTGTCCATCCAAAGATGTTTAGGCATTCACTCTCCATCAGTAATGTAGTATATGCTCCAAATTTGCACTTTGGAGCTCTTGTGTAGGCCTTAGGACTCATGTTGTAGGGATGGCGTAAAACTATACTATGCATGCTTGATCTATGGTTTAAATATGCTTGTTGGTGTGCTTAGCTATTGTAATTAGTGTGTATACTAATGGGAAAGTCTTAAGTACCCTAATTTTGTTCATATTTGATAGAAATAGTATGTGCATACTAAGTGCTTGATTAAATACCTAAACGAATTCATATTAGATTTTCATGTTCATAGGGCGTGATTGAATACCTAAAGACCATATTCCATGATCTTAATGTAAAATTTTGCTTTGGAACACATATTGGCATTGAAATTGGACAAATTGAGCTTTTGAGAAATTTGGTTGACATTGCCTTAGATATCGCGATTGCGATTGTAAGATTGCGATCGCAGCTTAGTAGCCTGTGCTTACGGCATTCGAGGATGTTTTCCATCTTAGACTAAAATTCCTACAAATCCATTTCTTGACCAAAACCTATCAATATACCATCCCATGACCTTAATTGAGTAACATAGCATAGTTTTTATATGAAAATGATTGATGATTAATGCTATTGTGTGATTCTCAGGTTTTCAAGGCTCAAGATGGGAGATTTTGACCAAACTCGGTTCATGGCCCCAGAATGCCATACTTTGTACTATGCTGACCTCTCCAAGACAAAGCTGCTCCTGGGAGAGGCATATGCTTTGATAAGGTACTGGAGAAGCTCCCAACTTTGTATGACAAACTTGTAGCCACAGGGTGGAACTGTTTTGCCTCAATTCTTTATTGGACAAATAAATATTGGGTAAGGGAGTTGTACGCTAAACTTATTATAGTATCTTTCTCTGAACCAGTTGTAAGGATCCTGGGGAAGAATGTTCACTTTGGGGATGAGAAGAGAGACAACCTTTATGAGATACAAAACAAAGATATGGGGTGGTTTGAGGCAAAGGGGTATGAATCAGAGAGTTGGATGGCTAAAAAATTATGACCAAGGAAAGAGGTTCCTTGGTCTAACACAAAGGTAGGGATATCATTGAATGACTTCTCAAATGAGGAAAGGATATGGTTAGCCATTAATTATAGCTGAGTGTCCCCATGCACATACATGACCTCTATTCCAGATGTGCGAGACCGGATGGTTGCTTGTATCCTAGGCAATATTCCTTTGAACATTGGATAGCTAGTGATTTAAAAAATGAATCACTTTAAGAACCAAGGTGGAAAACTACTCTTATTCCCCTCGTTGATCACAAATCTATGCAGGAGAGCCAGGGTTGAGGAGTATCTCAGAGATACTTGAGTGCATCCAAACAACCCAATTTACCCTCTTAAAATTTAGTGTGAAGAAGCATCTGGCAAGAGCAAGAAGAGGAGGAGCAACTTAGGTAGGTTGACAAAGAAGTATGTATAATCCTACAAACCATTAGTAGTTAGGCTATTTAAGAAGATATAAATTGACATGAGGATGATAAAGGAGCTTGTAGCTGGGTTACCTCAAGGGACAGGAGAGTCTTCCACCACCCCCATTCCTAGTTGCTCAGTAAGACTATGAAAAGTACCTAGATAACCAGAAGAAGCAAGGGACTACTATTTATAGGCTTAATAGAGCCTACTCATCTTTAGCACATTGGCATAAAGAGCTTAGGGACTCACATGAGAAGATAAAAAAGAGGGAGAAGAAGAGAGACAAATTCTTCACAAAGATGTGGAAGGGGGTGAAAGGCCTTTGGATTGTCCCGAAACCAAAGGATAGACTTTTTTTCTGGAGATGATAGTAATGAAAAGGTACCAGCTACATGGTCAGGTTCAGATGAAACTAGAGGTGGTGGAGATAATGCAGAGACCGAGGGCGATGATAGTCCTTGATACGGTTACAGGGAGCACCTATTACTATTTTCTTATGATTTCTTGATTATACAGTAAGGTTACTATAAGATTTTAGTTAGGGGTTCCCATCTCTGTATTTATTTATTTGGTATTTATTGTTGAGATATTTGTGGATATTTTTATGTCGATTTGGTTGATTGTTATTTTTGGGTTGTAATAATTAGGCACCCGGATGGTGCATACATTTCATGGATTAGTTTCTTGTTTCTTCTTAAATTTTTATTTTATCTTTATCTGTCTTATGATGATGTCAGACAAGCCTTTCCCTATGAAAGATTGAGTGACGACATTCTTCAGGAAAAATCGTCGTGATTGGGTTTGGAGCCATAGATGTTGGGGAAGTTTAAGTATCCGTAGCATCGGAGTTTTGGTATCTCCCTTATACCTATAGTGAAGTCTTAGTATCCATATGGTTTACCTTTATGTGAGCCAAAATGTGAGATGACGACTTGGTTTGGTGCCATCAATAGCAAATATTTTGTGGTGTAAATGCGAAGCAAATGCCCCCTCCATCCAAACATTTTGGAAACCAAGGGCATGAATATAAATAATTTTGAAACAATTCTTTCCATCTTTTTGTGACTTCGAAATCCTTAGTTTTTAGTATATGGTAAATGCTTCCTTTGGTTTCTAGTAGGAAATGCAATTAAGCCTCCTTGAAAAGTTTGTATGTCATATGAGATGGGCGTAATTATGTAACTCTCATGCATACATGTATCATCTAGAACTTTCCCCGTTAGTATATCAAGGCTAATTATGATTATTCCTAGTTGGTGAATTGATCTTAGGCCTTCTTTGTCAACATAGGAACCTATTTTAGCCTAAATAGCCTACCCTACATAGAAGTATCCTTAGTTACCAATTTTGGGCCTTCAAGCCTTTCTTTGGCCACCACATTACAAGCCTTGAATCATTTAAAGTTTATCCCTCTTTTGAACCCTACACTCCATGAACTTAAAAAACAGAACTTGAGGCCAAAGGCCTAAGTTGGGGGTGGTATGTCTTTGAAGAGGTAACCTTGGGCCATGATATTGTAAGTGGATGCCTAAAAATCTAAGCAAAGAGAGAAAGTGAAAAAATAAAAATGAAAGAAATCATCAAAAGAAGGAATAACATAGATTGCGAAAGAAATTTTCGAAAAGAGAATGCTTTCAAAGAGATGGGTAAATCAAGGTAGTGAAAGTAGGCATGTGTGAATTTTTGAAACAAATGAAGTGGTTTATGGTCAAAAGTTGGGTCGAATAGCATGATGTAGAAGTTCAAGGAGGGTGTAGTCACTTTGTTCCTAAATGATATCATACCCTTTCCCGAACCTACGTTACAAGCTTGAAAAAGTCCTTTGAGATATCAAACCAAGTGTATTCATAGTAGTGGCAATTAAAAATAAGGGCAAGCATATGGTATGGTACTCATTAACATTGAGAGTTTTTGTGACAGTGAGTGTTACACTTAGACCCCTTGTTGCATAATATGTAATTTGGTGTGTTGGATTTCCTTTTTGTGAGGAGTCATGTAGACTAATTAAGGTAGGTAAAATTGTCATCTTCCAAAAATGAGGAAAAGGAGTATAGTCGAATAACTATTGATAGAGAGTAACTTCTAAAGAGTTAATGATTGTTGCATTATAGTTCTTTAAAGTTTTTTGTGTCTTTGAGATTGTTCTTCATATTGAGGGAAGTTGTAAGAATAGCTTTACCTATGCTTGAGAGCTACTTATTGGTGTTAATTAAGTTCGAAGTCATTGTAATAATTTGGTCATAGAAATGGGCTTAAAAATTGGATTGCCTCATTAAGTAAGAAGTAGCATTTCTTGAGGACAAGAAAAGGGTTAAGTTAGGGGTATTGATATGTGATATATTATGAGTGGTAAATTTATAACTCATTTACGTCCAAATTCCTACACATACTACTATGGTTCCAATTCTTAATAGGTCGAAAACCCTTTCACTCTTTGGGATATCTGATAACGCTCAACTTACACATCAATTTAAGTGCAAGGCGATCGTTGTCAACATATTTAACCAAATAAGAGTCAGGGTTGAATCCATGAGGAATAATGTGAGTTGCGATTGAGTAAATTTGAAATAAAAATTGCTTGCTAATTTCAAACCTATGGTACAAAATGTTTTGGGGGTTTTCAATGTTTGCTACTATTAGAGTAATTATTGGGCTTCTAAGGGAATTATACAAGACTAAGAATAATTATAATGAAATTAATTAGGCATGGATCTTGGGATTACGCTATCCTAGGGGTAAGTTTTGCATGGGTATATGATGAATCAATGAAAATTCTATTCGTTGATGATGTGTAGGCTAGGTTTAAAGTCCTTGAGGCTAGTTCTTCAACAAAGACTCAAAAATGTCACCCATTGACACTTTTGATTACCTAACGAGTGTGACAATTAAAACAACCCAACATCTCAATTGGGTATCCCTATTTCTAGGATGATACCCATGATATAGTCAACCTCATAATCACCCATATTTCTAAGATACTGAAAATTTACAAACTATGTGTATAATTGTCTACTATTGCCTTGGTTCCCACATCCCTCTTTAAAGGATGATGTGGGTTTCTAAAGTTCACCCAACCCCTCTTTCAAGGATGGTTTAGGATTTCAAGATCTTAGAATTTTAATCCATCAAACCCATTTGGGTATTTGGAGCTTTCACCTACAAATCCTTTTAAATTTAACTAAGCAATAGAAGAACCTATCACCAACAAACTAGCATAAGCACATATGTATCACAACCCACACAATTTACACCCTATTCTAACGTAATCCCATGATGAAGAACTAGCTACTCATAATGATAATAAATAAAAATAAATAAAAATCTCCATTAAATTGATTCATAAAAAAAAAAGAGAATGCAAACCACACTTTTATTCTATATAAAATCCTCAACAGGACTTGCCAATTCTCCACTTAGAAGTCACTCTAATGTCTTCTTATCTTAAGATTAGTAAAACTTTAGCTCCAAGCTCCAAGAAACTACAAAACCCTAAACTAAAGTTGGGAGGAGGGGTTGTGGAATGATGATTGAATATGGGTTTTTGAGCTGTTAAATAGGAATTTCAAGTCGGCTATGTACTTTTATAACTTTGCCCCTGGCTAAAATCTGCTATCCCACGATCACATGTGGATCTACCGCGATCGCGGCTCTGCGGTCGCTGAGTTCTTCAAGTGATCACAACCTGTTAACTTCTTGACTTATTGCGATTGTAGTGGTCACTCTGCGATCACAATATCTGAGGCCCAGTATGCATAGGTTTTCCATCTTTTGCACTTCTCTTCCTTCTTTTATTCTTTTTCAGCCCATTTCACTTCTTTTCATCTCAGCAACTGTGTACCTAAAAAATGTGGGAATTAGTGTATTTACATCATAAAGTAGTCTCATTCATACCTTTAGATGATAGTAGTGTGTACTAATTTGAACGTCAATGAGTGGTAAATTCACCACTCATAAACACCCCCAAATTAAAACTTTTCTTGTCCTCAAGCAACACCATTTCTTACTTTATGAGACTATGCAATTATGAGCCCATTTGCACCACCGAATGATCACAATGACTTTGAACTTGATTTGCACCAACTATTTTCATTCATGCATGGGTGAATCTATTTTAACCACTCTCCTTGACATGAAACATAATCAAAGAACAAGAATGGAACAATTACCCACTCTCTAAAGGCAACTCTCTATCAATAGCACTTTACTACACTCCTTTAGCCTATTTGTTCGGAAGATGACAACGTCACCCACCTTGAACTATTTGCATGTCTCCTCACAAGAAGGAAATACCATTTACCAATTTGTCTATTAAGAATCAAGGGATATATGTGCAATAATAACGTTCACAAAGAATCTTTCCATGCGACGAGCATCATACCATATGATTGCCCTTATATTCTAGTGCCACTAATATGAACATACTTGGTTGGAGATCCCGAAGGTCTTTTTAAGCTTGTTATGTAGGTTGGCGAAGGACGGGTATGGAATCATTTAGGAATGGAGTGAATACATCCTCCTTGAATATATGCATCACTATCACATTATTCAACCAATCTTTTGACCACGGGCCACTTTATTTGTTTTCTAAATTCACACATGCCTACTTTGGCCATTGTTCTTCACCCCTCTCTTCGAAGGCATGTTCAGTTTTTTTGTAATCCATGCCTTTGCTTCTTTTGATTATTCCTTTCTCTTTCTTCTATCTCTTTTGCTTTCTTTTCGTAGCACTTAGGCATCCACTTACTTTCCACGTCCCAAGATTACCTCTTCTAATCACTACTACTCCTAACTTGAGCTTTTGGCCACAAGTTACCATTTTTTGTTTGGTTTAAAGAGGATCGGGTTCATAACAGGGATACCATTTTAATAGGCTAAGGTTTGTAATGTGGTTGCCAAAGAAAGGTTTGAAAGCTCAAAATGGGTGACTAGGGATACAATTTATGCATGGGTAGGCTATTTAGGCTAAAGTGTGCTCCTACGTTCACAAAGACGGCCTACGGTCATTTCACCAACAAATAAATGATCGCCATTAGCTTTCAAAGACTAACCAAAAAAGTTCTAGATGATACAAGCAAACATGGGAGTCAACCAATTACTCTCACTGCACACATGACATGCAAACTTCTCAAGGAGGTTCAATTATGCATTCCAATAGAGACAAAAGAGAGTATTAACTAACTTTCATAAGCTAAAGACTCTGGAGTTGCAAGAAGCGGTAAAGCATTGTCACAAAGTTTTTCACATCCATACCCCTTGATTTTTTAAAAAATTTTTGGATTGAGGGGGTGTTTGTTTTGCATTTACACCACACAAGATTTACTATTGCTAGCATCAATATCAAGTTGTCGTCTCACATCTTGGATCTTTCAAAGGTAAACCATATGGTTACTCAAACTTCACCATAGGTATAAGGACTATCCCAAGTTCTCAAATGCCACAGGTACTTAAATTTCCGTTACATTTATAGTTCTGACGCTACAGGTACTTAGACTTCCCTTGTATCTATCACTCAAAACCCAGTCATGACACTTTTCCATTAAGAATAATGTCACTCAATATATCATAGGGAAAGGCTCTTCAATCCTTATTATTAAAATAAATAAAAATAAAAAAATAAAAACAATTGACTTTACAAAATTCCTATGTTTTGGATCAACTAAGTTAAAGTATTGCAAGCTAATGTATACACACAAGGGTAGGGCCGCAACCCCCAACTATAAGACTTGTAGTGACATCACTACATAACATAAAAGCACAAGATATTTTAAAGAAATCCCTAAAACAACATTGATAACCATGTTGAAAGCTGGACACAGAGGCACGATCGCGGCAAGATTAGGGAGATCACTATAATTGAGACCATCTGCTCCTCTATTTTGCCCTATATTTTGCATGGCTGCTATACTTCTAATATTGGTTTTCCCCTATTTTGGTTTCCAACCTGCCCCAGGCACCCGCAAAGCATTAAAATTTTGTGACTTATTTAAAATAAAATGATATAAACATAAAAACAATAGGTTGCCTCCCATCAAGCGCTTGGTTTAACGTCATGGCATGATGCCTTTTTTAATCCTTATTTGTGTATCCATTTAGAGGATTTGAAATTCCTACCTGATTTTTTATTATTATATCTTTGAGGTGCGTTGGGATAGTGAGGGCACGATAGAACATATTCTATCACACCTCTTTGAGGACTTGAACCTTTTACCCAACTTCACCAAATTTCTGAATCGACTCCTTGGATAAAGGT
Source organism: Capsicum annuum (assembly GCF_002878395.1). Lineage (NCBI taxonomy): Eukaryota > Viridiplantae > Streptophyta > Magnoliopsida > Solanales > Solanaceae > Capsicum > Capsicum annuum. The sequence goes on along the minus strand of NC_061116.1, from coordinate 87,288,669 downwards.
AGGGTCATCAATAGGCCTTTAGTTGTACATCAAAAATTAAGCTCCTTGGCCCTAGAGTGCGGTGTTCTCATGTGCTTCTTTGGAATCTCGAACTCCAAAATATAGGGATGGAGTTCCTTCTCCCTAAAATCCATTATTTGCTTGGGTGGATAAACTTTCGTCAAATCCACTAAGCATAATGTTGAAAACTGGTTAGAATGGGGTCTTTCCCTAAATTCTAAAATTGCATTTATCTTAACACTCTCACACCAAAATGGTCTACAATCTTCATAAGATATTTGATCGACTTCTTCTATTAACTCTAGAACCATTTCCTCAATCTCTAAACCCTCTCTCATGTTTGGTTCGGTTGGTTGGGAAATCACCGAGGATTTTTCAGCATCAAGCTCATTTAGAGGCATGGACATGGTTGTAGTACTTGCATAATTGACCTCTATGACCATCTCTTCTATCCTCTTTCTTTCTTCATTATATGCCTCCATGGATTGATGTATGTCATATATATTATCCCCTGTTGATATCACCCGATCTAAGATAAGTTAAAGCATTGCTTCAACACTATTATTTTTGGTGCTTAATTCTTCCTTTTCTAGATCATAAGACCTATCAAAATAATAAGAAGATCTAGCACATGGTTTAGCATAACGGGGTTAGGGGGCATTTGGACAATCACTCCGATGTACATATTTACCACCACATAGAGAACAACATACTCCCTATAAGATCAAAATGGTGCACACATCTCTCTTTGGGGAGCATATCTATAATATTTCCAAAAGTGGGGTCCATCATAATATGGACATGGATTTTCACGATAGGATGTTCAACCACCAAACTCATGTTCATTTCATGATTCCATAATGACAAATAACTAAAAATAAAAACCTTCCTATGAAAAAAAACAAAATAAAATCACAAACAAGTATTTACAAGTTTGAATCAAAGCAAGTAGGCTAAAATTCCAAACCAACTCAATATGCTAAATTGTTCCCCTAAAACAGTGCCATTTTTTATAACACTCAACTTACGCACCAATTTAAGTGCAAGGCGGTCGTTTCCAATATATTTATCCAACTAAGAGTTGGGGACGAATCCACGAGGAACAATGTGAGTGACGATTGAGTAAATTCAAAATAAAAGTTGCTTGCTAAGTTCAAACCTATGGTACAAGATGGTTTGGGGGTTTTTCAATGATTTCTAATGTCAAAATAATTCTTGGGCTTCTGAGGGACTAATACGAGACTAATAATAATTAGAGTGTAATTAATTAGGAATGGATTTTGGGATTATGCTATCCTAGGGGCAAGTTATACATGGAAACATGATGAATCAATGCAAATTCTATTCATTGATAATTTGGTAGGCTAGGTTTAAAGTCCTTGAGGCTAGTTATTTAACAATACCTCAAATATCTCACTCATTGATCCTTTCAAGTACCTAACAAGTGTGTTAATTAAAGCCACCCAATACCTCAATTAGGCACCCCTATTTCTAGGATAGTACCTAAGGGATAGTTAACCTCATATTCACCCTTATGTCTAAGATGGTGAAAATTAGCAAAATAAGCCCAACAATTGTATACTTTTGCCTTGGTTCCCATATCCCTCTTTTCAATAATGATAAGGGTTTCTAAAGTTCACCCAAACTCTTCTTTCAAGGATGGTTTAGGATTTCAAGAGTTTGGGGTTTTCACCCATCAAACCCATTTGGGTTTTCGGAGCTTTCACCCACAAACCCCAACAAATTTAGTCAAGAAATAGAAGGAACAATCACCATTAAACTAGCATATTCACATATGAATCACAACCTACACACCATTTCTCTCGAATCAAGCTTAATCCCAAAAGGATGAACTGGCTTCTCATAATGATAGTAAAAAAAATAAACCATAATATCCATTAAATTGATTATCAAAAGTAAAGTGAATTCCAACCACACTTTAAGTCTCAATGAATCCTCACAGAGATTTGCCAATTCTCCACTTAGAAGTCACTCTGATATTTTCTTATCTCAAGATTAGTACAAATTTAGCTCCAAGCTCCAAGAAATTTCAAAAACCCTAAACTAAGGATGGGAGGTAGGGTTCTTATAATGATGATTAAATAAGGGTTTTTGAGCTGTTAAATGGGAATTTGGGGTCGGCTATGTACTTTTACAACTTTTCCCCTAGCTGCAAATCCCACTATCCCACGATAACGCCTACTATCCCACGATGATGAAAGATCCGTAGTGATCGTAGCTCTACGGTTGCTGAATTATTCAAGCAATCTCAACCTGATAACTTCTTGACTCACCGCAATCGTGGTGGTCACTCTGTGATCGTGGTATCTAAGTCCCAATCTGCACAGTTTTTCTAACTTTTGCACTTCTCTTACAACTTTGATCCTTTTTCAGCTCATTTTGCTTCTTTTCGTCTTAGCAATTGTGTACCTGTGGAATATGGAAATTAGTGTATTTACATCTTAAATTAGTCTCATTCATACCTTTAGAGCATAATAATATGCGCTAATTTGGATGTCAATGAGTGGTAAATTCACCACTCATAAATATCTTGAACTAGAATTCATGTTTTTGCTTTGTAAGAACACTACCAAATTGGGAAACATTATTGTGGTTAATTTTTTTAAGGATTTTAGTTGTAATTGAAGTTAAATGGAAGAGTACTCTTGCTTTCATCTTCAATGGAAGCTCTGAATATTAATTTGAGTATAACTCTTCTCTTAAACTTCATGAGTAGCTAAATATCTATCTTAGGGTTATGTAGGAATAGGGTGCAAACATGTGTGGGATTTGATTATTAGTGTAGATTATTGTTTAATGATGTTGGGTTTCACTAATACTGACTTGTTGAATTGGAGTTTGTGGGTGAAAATCGTAAATTCCCAAAATCTCACGTCATTCTTTAAAGAGGGATGTGGGTATGCATTTGGATACTATATCATCCTTGAAAGAGGGATATTGGTCACAATGTATTAGTGAATAAAAATTAGATGTTAGCTATTCCTTTACATTGTGTTAGAAATAAGGATGGATTGTGAATTTGATTTCTCTTAGGCATTTTTCTAGAAATAGGGATGTCCAATTGAGGTTTTGGATGGATTTCCTTGCCACACCCATAAGGTATCAGAAAGGGTCCGTGGGTGATATTTTTGGTGGTTGTTCAAAAAACTAATATCAAAACCCAACCTAGACTACCTATTTAGTCATTAACTAGAGTTTTCATTTAATTCTCATATAATCATGCACTATTTTCCATAGGAAAACAAAATCCCAAGACTCTTATCCTATTTAAAGTTCATCTACAATTATTTCTCTTAATTGGTAGTTTGAGTAGATTTTGTTAAAACAACCTTCCAAACCATACCCCCTTCCAAATTTTAAATTGTCTTTCATTATGTTTACATTACAGGTATATCTTTAGTAGCTTACAACACCCATAGGTTTGAACACTAGTTACACTCCTCATGGATTCAACCCCAACTCAATTTGGGTCAATATATTTGACAACGATCACCTTTCCATAAATCATAGATAATTAGAGCGTGATCAGTAATGGTGGCTAATCGTACTGCTTTGGATAAACACTAGAACCTACATTATAAAACAATGAGGTCACAAAGATATATATGTCGTCAGTATTATAGGATATACTAAGCATGTGGGGGTGAATGGGATAAGTAAAATTGATACCAATCATAGTTAAGAAACATGAATGCTGAGTGTAAATAGACTCAACATGATAATGGATTAACTAAAGACTAAATAACATAAGCATAAGTCATAAAAAAACTTCTGAGTAAAGTTTGTGAGACGTAACACTTAGTTTCTAAAATCATCTTTACTATGGGAGATTCTTATAACCGATATAAGCCATGTGAGCTATCATGGTGTCCTATGTATTTGCCACATTGAGGAGAGTTATTCTTTCCTTGGCATTGGTATAGAACCTTAACTATAGTGATCACTAAACTTAGCTCATTTGGGAAAGGGAAACACTCCCCGGTGAGGCCCTTTAAACCTACGGTAGCACATAGTTTCTAAAAAATAGTACGCACTAAACCCACATTTCCCTTGGTGCTAGATACTACTCCCAAAATATATACACCTATGCTCATACTTATAAAATTCACCTTAAAGTAGCATATGAGTTTATAAAAATGAAAATCAAATATGTTTCCCTTGCTAAAATCATACTTATAAATAAATTGAAAATTTTATATCTTATCAGAGATAGTAAGATCTAAAACTGAAACTTTAATCATGTTGTAATAACTTGTGAAAGATCTAAAATTGAAACTTTAATCATGTTGTAATAACTTGTGACTTGAATTAGTAAACTTGAACTTCTTGTAAACTGAGTACATTGTGCTCAAATTGTAATCATTTACCATTGCATAGAAATTTTATGTCAAATACCAAAACTCAATGCATAAGATCACTTTCGTGGATAAAACATAAGTAAACATGAAATCTTGTGCTAAATAAAGTTCAACTCATGAGGGAACATCAAAATGTCAAAGCATAAGAAGAATGGGTATGGACCCTAGCTATCATTTCTTAAATTTAAGTAAAAATTAAACTTTTGGGCATAAGGATGAAAGGATATCCTTGTTCACACCCCATATACCTGAACATGATTATTGTTTTAAAGAAAACTTGAATTTGGAGAAGAACCCTTATTTGGTGTTCTTGAGACTTTGGGTGAAGATGAACGATGAAATTTTGAGTTGGGAAATGTGAAATGTTATTTAGTATTAGTTCTAGGATAGATTAGGAGGTTAAAAGACTAGATTAACTTAGAAAAACTGATGGAAAAACTAAAATTTGGCATTACTGTGATCTTAGGAGTGGCAGGCCTTTATCGCGCCATGAGAAGGTTGTGGCATGCCTTTAACACATTAGCCAATCATGCAAGGCCATTGGTTTTTCCATTAGGGTGTGCCATGCCATTGTGTCATGAACTAATTTTGGACCCTTACTATTTTGGGGTCTAAAACTTCATACAAAATGTGTTCCAAAATTTTTTGAAATACTTCCTAATGGTCCCATTAACACTTATTATCATTTATTAATTTAGAAATCACCTCAAACACATGATATCTATTAAAATAAAATCATAAGATTTTGGGATGTAATATTATCTCCCTCTTAGGACCATTCACCCTAGAATAATGGTTGGAATAGTGAAAATCTATCTTGTGGGTTCGTTACACAAAGGTATGAAGCTTGTACTACTCGAAAATTGAAACTATGCACCTAAAACATGATATTATAGCTTAAATGACTTATTAAACATGAATTTCATAGGGTAAAATGATATGAGTAAGGATGTCGATGAGTTGAATAGATTAGAAGGGATTTCTTACCTCAAATTAAATATACGCTAGGAGAAAGTAGATGGGGATGTTGATTCATTATGTCTGCCTCTTCTTCCTATGTCACTTCCTCAACTAACTAATTCCTCCATAGAACTTACACTAAAGCCACCTCTTTATTTCTTAACCTTCGAATATGTCAATCAACAATCTTAACTAAGATCTCTTAATAGGACAAGCTATCTTTCAATCCAATACCCTCTACAAGTTATTACCAAGGATGGGTCTCCAATGCATTTCTTCAAAATTGATACATGGAAAAATAATGAATGACAACTAATTTTGATGAAAGATATACCTCATAAGCATATCTCCAACATACTTTACAATTTTATATGGACCAATATACTGGTAGGTGAGCTTTCTTTTTCTTCAAAACCTCATCACTTCCTTCATGGGTAATACGTTCAGGAAAAAACCAATCACCAACTATGAATTTTAGCTCTCTCATCCTAAAATCTTCATACAATTTCTGCCAACTTTGTTTGATTTTCAACCTCTCACAAATCAACTGAACTTTCTCCATAGTTTCTAGAATAGAATCTGGCCTAACCAAAGCCATTATACCAACTTCAAACCAACCTGTAGGTGAACACTTATTCCCATATAACGCCTTAAATACAGTTATTTGAATACTATCATTATAACTATTATTGTAAGCAAACTCAATCAAGGGTGGATTATGATCCAAACTTCCCTTAAAGATAATCACTCAAGCTCTGAGCATATCATCAAAAGTTTGGATAGTTTATTTGGACTGACCATCTATTGAGGGTGGAAAGCAGTAAAAAGCTTCACCTTATACCAAGGCCTCTCTAAAATGATTTCCAAATCTATGATGTAAACTGAGTATCTTAGCCTGAAATAATGGATAAAGGAATCTCCTGGAGACTTACTAATTAGAGAACATATAATTTCTAATAATCTTCAATATTATCTCAGGTCTAACTAGCAAGAAATGGGTTGACTTGGTCATTTGATCCGCGATGACCAAAATTGAATCATGTTGACATCTATTGTGAGGAAGTCCCATAATGAAGTCCATATTAATGACCTCCCATTTTAAAGTAGGGATTACAATGTCTTAAAGTGTACCTCCTGGTCCTTGATGCTCAACTTTCACTTGTTGATAATTTGGACACTTAGCCATAAACTATGCTATGTTCCTCTATCACGACCCAAGGCTACCCCTAGTTGTAACACAGTCCTTAAGCCCACAAGTGACCCGAAGCTAACCCATGATCTGGTACTTAATGTGAGCACTGAGTTAAGTAATAATGAAATATCACGTATGGAAGTTAAACTAATAAAAGTCTGTAGACATAAATTATGGAATAAGCAAAAAACAAGTCTGAATAGCTAAAAATCTATTCTGAATATCTGCAAATCTAAACATCTAGTCTAAAAGCTTCTAAGACATGTGTAGTTGATGGGAAAAACCCACAACTAACTCCAAATGACTAAAATAAAAAAATACAGAAAGAAACTAAACATAACTTGTCCTCAATGGATGAGGACTCACTACTAATGCTATTGAGAGACACTGAGCTGACTAAGGGCGATCGGGGAACTAAGCGTTCGAACCTATATTGTGGAATCAATATAATGCAAAAGAAAGTATTCAGTCAGAACTTTGAATATATTGGTACACAAGATAGGGGCTAACTAAAAATACATATGGATATTGAACATAGATGCATGAACATATAAAAACAATACAAGACCAAGTAAAATATATAGTAGGCTAATCTATAAAATTGATTAAATGAATAGCTGATAAAATGAAAACTTGGTCACGCAAACCTATACTTATAGAACTTGAGTACTGAACTGACACTCTGTGAGCTACCATGTAAGTGACATGCCCCAATATGAGTTAATTAGGGGCAAACCTATAATCCCAGTTGGAAAGGTGTTAGTACCTAGACATGGGTACTAACATTTGTTGTGTAGAACAACTATGCTGATGTCCGAAAGGACTAGAGTGTGAGTCCTCTACTGGAAGGTGACCCCTAAGAGAGTGCCAATCCTTTACTGGTGGGTGACCTATCATAACCTATGCTAGCTACATAGTTCTGGAACTTAGGGACTTCTACTAATGGTATGAGTCCTTTACTGGAGGATGAGCCTTCATCCCTAGGTTTGCTTAGTGCTAAATCCTACTCCCAACTGAACTGATACTAGTACTGATTAAAGTTAACTGGACTCAAAACTGATAATTAATCAACATGAATATGATATTCGGAATATGATAATAAGATCATGATCTGACTGACTTATTTCTTGAAATCAAAAATATGTGTAAACATATAGGTATCTGGTGCTCATAACCCACCAGCAATGAATAATACTTTAAATACAAAACCATTATTTAAAATACTATAAGGGAATTCATGATTCGTAAACCCCAAAACATAGTATATTTCACTAAACTGATGGAATTCATGATTATGAGTATGTGAGTATGATAAACTTATGAGAACAACATGATCACATAGTTTTTTCGTAACTTGAGAAATTGACATGGTATTAATTGAACATGATATGGGTGATTGAAATTCAAAGCGTGTTATAATAAACTTCACAAGGGGAAAAATCTTAGCATGGCTTGAATTCAAAACTACTAAAATATCATAGGTTAAATTCATATTTTACATTTAAATATCATGAAATGAGGATAAAGAACTTATACTTGAACAAAATGGGTTTTTGGATTTAATGGGAAGAAAGAACCTATTGATTAATACCCCACATACCTTAATTGTTTGAATCCTTAAAGAAAAATCTTGGAATTGTAACCTTGAATGGTGAATCCTTGGCAAGAGGCTTAATCTTTCGTTCTTGAAAAAGGGGGATGGTCTTACATATGATAACTGTTGGGAATGGGTTATTGATGCCCCCTTTTTGAGTTTTAATTCGTCACTTAGGTGTTTAAGAAAAGAAGGAAAGGACCAAAATACCCCTATTAAGTTAATAAAAAGACTGCAGTAAACATAACCTCCATGTCACAGAGGTTATTGAAGAGACTAACCTCCGTGACATGCTGCGCATCATAGAGACTATCCTCCGTGACATGCCCAAATCATGGTGGCTTACTAGCTCTGTGGTATGTAATAACCCCGAACCTCTTTCGAAAATTCTGAAACTCTTTCGGATGACCATTTTAACTTCCCTAAACATGTTTCAACTCAAAAATAATGTTTCAAACTCGAGAAAGCCAAAAATAAAATGTTCTCTTTCTTGGAGTATTAAAATGGCTATGTCCTTATACGTAGTATAAAATAATGATTTGGACTCTTTTAAACATGTAACAAAGGGCTGGAAATATGTCTAGAATCTTATGGGGTATTAAATTATCTCCTGCTTAGGATCATTCATACTCGAGTGAAACTATTTGTGATGAGATACTCGGAAAATATAGACTGTACACTGAATACTTATGAGCTAAATCATGATAAGTAACTGAATAAAACATGATACATGGACAAAATTGAATTCATGAATGCATGCAATAACACAAGGATGGATATATAGCTGAGATAGAAAGCGAAAGAATCAGTTAAGAAAAAATAATTACCTCACACTGGATCTGGATTCGTTGAGAAAAGGTAGGGATACATGGCTCTCATATCTATTTCTGTTTCGTAAGTAGCTCCCTCAATGGACTGATTCCATCATAGAACCTTAACCAAGGGATCTTCTTTATTGCTTAACCTACAAATCTGATAGTCAAGGATCTCAACTAGGACTTTTTCATAGAAGAGTTTATCTTTCACATCCATATTTTCTAAAGGAACAACAAAAACTGAGGCACCAATACATTTCTTTAGCAAAGAGACATAGAACACCGGATGCAATGATGCCAAATCTATATGAAATTCTAACTCATAAGCTACCTTCCTAAAACAGCTTAAAATTTTATATGGGCTAACAAACAGGGACTGAGCTTTCTCTTCTTGAAAAATCTCTTAACCACTTACATAGTCTAAATTTTAGATAAACAAAGTCACTAATGTCAAACTCTAGATCTTTTCTCCTTACATCTGGATAAGATTTCTGACAACTTTGGGTTGTCTTCATCCTTTTGAGGATTAACTGAACTTTATCCTTTGCCTCATACATTGAATCTAGCCCTATTAAAACAACCTCTCCTACTTCAAACCAACCAATAGGAGATCTATACCTCTTTTTGTAGAAATCCTCAAGAAGAACTATCTGAATACTAGAGTGATAACTATTGTTGTAGGCAAACTCAATCAAAAGTAAGTAGTCATCACAACTACCCTTGAAGTCAATAAGACCTCAACATGTCCTATTAAGTTTGAATGGTTCATGCTACCTGACCATCTATTTGAGGATGAAATACTGTACTGAGGTGGACTTGGGTACCAAGACCTTTCTGCAAAGCCTTCCAAAAATAAGAGATAAACTGGGTACCTCTATCTGAAATTATGGTCAATGGAACTCCATGCAACTTTATCAATACTCTAAGATTAAGTCTAGCATTATTCTCAGCTTATATTATGTATGAACTGGCAAAAAATGGGTTGACTTGGTCATTGTATCTATAGTGACCCAAATCAAAGCATGATGACGGCACATACGAGACAACCCTATCATAAAATTCACGTTTACCACTTCCTAATTCCAAGTGGGGATGCTGAAATTCTGAAGCGTACCACTAGGCTCTGGTGCTTAACCTTAACCTACTGAAAATTCAAATACTTATCCATAAACTTTGCAATACCTTTCTTCATACCATTTCACCGGTAAATTTCTCGAAAATCACATATATCTTAGTGGCTCTTAGGTGAATAGAATATCGCACACTATGCACTTCTGCTAATATCCGCTGTCTTGAGCTATCCACACTCAAAACACATAACCTTTTTTGTCAATCCTCTTAGGAGAAAACCCCAACCTTCTGATCCCTAACTTCCTCTTTTAACTTGACCAAAAAAGGATCCCTGTCTTGTTTTTTTTCACTTTGGCAACCAATGAAGATTCTAAACCATTATAAACCCATATACTTCCTTTGGTTGAATCAACCAACTGAAACCTTAATCTAGCAAGATGATGAACCTCAAGAACTAATTCCTTCTTATTATCCTCAATATGACCAACACTTTATATAGACAATTTACTAAGGGTATCAACCACTACATTGGCATTACTCGGGTGATACAACACACTCATATCATAGTTTTTTAACAATTCCAACGACCTTTTCTATGAAAATTTTGATCCTTCTGAGTGAACACATACTGTAAACTCTTATGTTCCATGAACACATCAACATGAACCCTATAAAGGTAATTTCTCTAAGTTCTTAATGCAAAGACAACTTCTGCTAACTCAAGGTCATGGGTTGGGTAATTCTTCTTATGTGGTTTAAGCTATCTAGAGGCATAGGCTATGACCTTACATTGCTGCATCAACACACAAAAAAGAACAACTCTAGAAGAATCACAATAATCTATAAATCCATCGGTACCTTATGGATAAGTCAAGACTAGAGCAGAAGTGAGTTGAGTCTTCAACTCCTGAAAACTCTTCTCCCAGGAATGTGACCACTTAAATTTGACTCTCTTTTGGGTTAGTCCAGACATGGGGGAATCAATTGAAGAAAACCCTTAATAAAACCATCTGTAGTAACTAGCTAAACCTAGGAAACTCCTAATATCTAAGAAGAGAAGGGTCTAGGCTAGTTTCTTACTACTTTGGTCTTTTGTGAATGAACTTAAATTCCATCACCAAAAATGATGTTTCCAAGGAAAGATACTGATCTCAACTATAATTCGCACTTGCTTAACTTAGCGAACAACTAGTGATTTTTAAGGGTCTACAATGCAACCCTTAAATATTTGCATGATCACTTTCACTGCAGGAATAGACAAGGATGTCATCTATGAAGACGATGATGAACATGTTCAAGTGCTGATTGAACACCCTATTTATTAAGTCTATAAAATCTATTAGAGTATTTGTTAGTCCAAAATACATAACTAGAAATTCGAACTTACCATATCGAGTCCAGAAATCTATCTTCCAAATATTACATTCTCTAACTCTGAGTTGATGATGATTGAATATGAGGTCTATCTTAGAGAAGTAACTTGTACCCTAAAGTTGGTCAAACAAGTCATCAATCCTAGGGAGAGAATACTTATTCTTGGTTGTGACTTTATTTAACTAATGGTAGTCGATGCACATTCTGAGGGAACTATCTTTATTGCACACGAAGAGGACTGGAGCACCCCACAAAGAAAAACTAGGCTTGATGAAACCCTTATATAAGATATCTTTCACCTGTTCCTTAAATTATTTAAGCTCAGTTGGAGCCATTATATAAGGGGGAATTAAGATTGGCTGGGCATTTTTAATGAGATCTATTCTGAAGTCAATTTCTCTTTGAAGATAAACTCTGGGAAGTTTTTTAGGCAATACTTCTGGAAACTCATTCATTACTTGAATTGACTCAAGATTTAGAGTATTGAAATTTAAGTCCTCGTCCTCGACTCAATTGAGATGGTATATACATCCCTTGGCTATCATATTTCTTGCCATAAGATAGGAGACAAACTGCCTCTGAGGCACTGAGGTACTGCCCCTCCATTCAATAACTGGCTAATTAAGAAAAAAGAACTGGACAATTTTATTTCTACAACAACTGATGCATAGCATGAGTGGATCCAATCTATGCAGAGAATGACATTAAAATCATTCATTCCTAACTCCACAAAATCCACTAAAGTTACTTTTTGAGACACTATGATCAAGAAATTTTTGTATACCCGTCTAGCTGTAATAGAACTATCCACTGGGGTAGACACTAAGAAAGGTTCTGCTAATATATCGAGACTGGCACAAAAGTATACAACTATATAAGGAGTCACAAAGGTAAGTAAAGCTCTAGGGTCTAACAATTCATAAACATGAAGATAGAATACTTGCAATGTACTCATAAGCACATTAGGAGAACTTTCTTTATTTTGTCAGTTCTTGAGATAATAAAGTCGGCTTTGATGATGTCCACTTATGGAACTGGAGGTGGCACCCTACTGAGTCGGGTGACCTACTGGAGCTGATGAAAAGTTGGACTGACCTTGTTGACAAAGATTTTTTCCCTTCAGGGAAACCACTAGGAAATCTCTAATCTTGTGGCCTAGCTTGCCATATTAAAAGAACCCATCACTTACTGCTCTGCACTCTTACTAACAATTCATACCATATTTTTTGAAAAGAAAGTTTGTACGACCACTGTACATGCTACTTTAGGTCTTAGATCCTGGCTCTCTATCCCTATTATCCTACTTGAACTTAGGCACTGGTGCACTGGCTGAAGATGGGGGACGGATTTAAAAAATTCTGGAGGAACTGAGAATGTTATCCACCATCAGACCTATGCTATGAGAAGTTAAAGCTACCTATTTTGGCCCTCCTCTTCTTCTTGTTCTATCCTTGAGCTTCTTTTTCTCTATTTATTGAGCATAAACCATCAGCCTAGAAAGGTCCATTTCCTTAATTAACGCAGTTGTTTTACACTCCTTGACTATAATATCTTACACTGAGACATAAACTTACTCATCCTAGACCTAGAATTAGCCACCATAGTTGGAGCATACTCACCAGTTGAGTAAACTTAAGTGTGTACTTTTTTACACTCATGTTACCTTGCTTTAGATTTATGAAATCCTATAACTTAGACTTCCTTAACTCAAGTGGGAAGAACCTATCTAAGAATAATATGGCAAACTCTAGTCCCTAATTCAATACTTTTATCCTTCTTCCACTTCTTAAACCAAGTATGAGCCACTCCTTGTAATAGGCAAGTAGCTAAATCAGCACTCTTACTAGTAGTAACACTCATAATGTTTGTCACTTTCTACACACCATCCAGAAATACCTGTAGATCCTCCTCAGACTTAGACACAAAAAATAATAGAGAATTTGTTTAAGTAAAGTCTTAGATCCTAATTGCTATTGTATTCATCACTGGGTTGGTGGGGTAAAAACCTGCTGATTATTCTTAGCACCCACAGAATAGGCCAAAGTGGTGAAAGCGGCCTTACACTTGACGTGCGAAATATGTTTATTCTGGGGACCTTCCTAAGTAGGTGGTGGTGAGGGCTGATCCATGTTGCTTGTTTTGTTGTTTCTTCAGGGAGAAATTTTCTTTAGATAGATAAAAGACGAGTTAGAAAAAGGGAATTTAATAGAGCTCATGCCCTTTCACACGACAAAAATACTGAAAGAAGGAAAACTTTCTTAAAATATTTCATAGCCTCTTACCCATGGGTGTGGTACACTTCACACCTATCCACAAGACTCTATTCAACATAGATTTATGATAGCCAAGGATAGTTTAAAACCTTAGGCTTCGATACCAAGTTTTTTCATGACCCAAGGGTACCTCCTAGTCATAACACGATGCTTAAGGCCCCAAGTGACCCCAAGGCTAACCCATGATCTAGTACCTACTGTAAGCACTGAGTAAAGTAATAATGAAACATCATGTGTGGAAGTTAAACTGATAAAATTATATTAAGATACAAAATTGAAGAAAATATCAACATGTCTGAATTACAGAATAAATCAAAAACAATTCTGAATAGCTAAACATCTAATCTGAATATTTGAATATCTAAGCATCTACTCTGAAAGCCTCTAAGACATGTGGAGTTAATGGGACAAACCCCCAACTAACATCGATTGAACAAAATTAATGAAATACTAAAAGTAACTAAAAATAACTTGTCCTCGATGGATGAGAACTCACTAATACTGCTACTAGAGACATTGAGATAACTAAGGGCAATCAGGGAACTGAGCCTCCAAACCTATATTTTGTGATTAATATATTGCAAAAGAGAGTATGTAGTTAGTAATTTTAATATACTGGTACATGACCTAGGGAATAACTGAAAATAGACAAGGATACTGAACATAGATGCATAAACATATTAAAAATAAAAGAGAAAGTAAAACATGTAGTGAGATAATCTATAAAAATGATTCACTGAATAGATGATAAACTGAATACTTGGCCATGCAAACCTATACTAATATAACCTGAGTACTGAACTAAAATTATGGGAGCTATCATATAACCGACATGTCCCAGTCTAAGCTAATTGGGGTTGAACTTGTAACCCCAGTTGGAAGGATGTCAATACCTTTCAATAGGGACTAATACTGGTGGTGTGGGTCCATTTTAATAATGTCCCAAAGGACTAGGGTGTCAGTCCTCTACTGGCATGTAACCCCTAAGAGAGTGTCAGTTCTTTACTGGTGGCTGAGCTCTCACAACCTATGTTAGATACATAGTTCTGGAAATTAAGGACTTCTACTAAAGGTATTAGTCCTCTACTAATGGGTGAGCCTTCATCCCTGTTCACTCAGTGCTAAATCCTAGTCCTAACTAAACTGGCAACTAGTACTGATTGATGTTAGCTGGACACACAACTGATAACTGCTTAACATGGATATAATAATTTGAATATGATGATAAGATCATTATCATACTGACTTATTGCTTAAAATCAGAAATATGTGTTAACATATAGTTATCGGGTGTTCATAACCCACCATCACTGAATAATACTTTAAATACAAAACCATTATTTAAAATACTGTAAGGGAATTCACGAATCGTAAACCCCAAAACGTAGTATATTTCATTAAACTGATGGAATTCATGAATATGAGTACATGAATATGATAAACTTATGAGAATGACAGGGCCACATGGTTTATTTCATAATTTGAGAAATTGACATGGTATTAACTCAACATGATATGGGTGGTTGAAATTTTAAGCATGTAATAATATAATCCACATAGGGAAACATCTTTGCATGGCTTGAATTCAAATCTAGTTAGAAATAATGGGGTAAATTTATATATAACATTTAAATATCATGAAAAGAGGATAAAGAATTCATACTTAAACAAAAAGGGTTTAGGGACTCAATGGGTGGAAGAAAACCATTGATGAATTCCCCACATACCTTAAATGTTTGAATCCTTGAAGAAAAATCTTGGAATTATAACCTTGAATGGAGAATCCTTGAAAAAATGCTTAATTTTATGTTCTTAGGAAAGGTGGATAGTTTTACGTATGATAGCTGATGGGGAATGGCCAATTGATGCTCCTTTTGGGGGTTTTAATTCGTATAATAACCCTTTAGGCCTTTTCTCATGATTTCACTTATAATTCATTTATGACTTGCTGGAAATAATATTTCGATTACTGAGAAGTTCGTTTGTTTTTTAAAACCATTTCCTTAATTAGAAGTCTTCATTGGTTCCAAATGCTGAATGAAAATTCTAACTGGGCCAACAACTCTGGAATATGAATTTTAGGTTGGCTAGACCTTTTGGTCAGCTCCTGCTACACCCGAACTCATTTTGACCTATTATCAGAATATTGATAAATTAGAAATTGAGTACGAGGCCAACATTGGTCAAAATAACCTCAGATGCAAAATCCAACTTTAACAATGCATTTGAAATGTCAAAATTAGCGTGGTTGCATATTTTGTTTGCTCATATTAGACTCCTGATGCATCCCAGGGAATTGATAAATTCCAAGTTTCAGTTGTCATCTGGTGTAGAAAAAAGTACCACACTTGCGGAGGCCATATCACAGTTGCGGCCCACATGTTTGCGATCGCATGAATTGAGATCTTAGGAAGGGTTATTTAAATGACCCTTTAGTCAAAAATTGGCCATTTTTTCTCTTACTTTGAGTTCCATAAATCTAAAAGGGCGTGTCTTAGGTGTTAATTAGGATTGGGCAGGGATTTAGGTGTTAAAATAGTAGATGGTAAAGTTGGGATTAGTTGGACCACTTAGGCTATTGAACTCATAAAGTGTGGTACTTGACTTATAGTCTAGAAACTTGGTTAGTTGGACTTGTTCTCCCATGAATAAAATAAGAATGCTCTAGTTGCTCTAGTTAGATAGGAGTGACCTTGTCACTCATTTCAAATAATAAGTTGAACTTAGTTATGCATAGTTGTGGATATTTTCCTAGTATCTTGGGTGGATTAATAGTAATTAGGACTAGTGTGGAATGATAAACCCTTAAAACATAGTTTAGAGGGCTCAGTTTAACTCCAAGTAGAAGTTAGACTCAAAGAGGAATTTGGGTTATTATTAGTGGAACTTGACCCGCCTTAAGCTTGGACTATGTAGCTTCATAAGTGACCTATATACTTATTAAATTCATAGAATGTTCCTTGGGTAATAAGATGGTTAACTCGGTATGATGCTGGTGTTGTAATTGTTATGCATGATTGGTTGCTAGATTATTGATAATTCTTGGATAGCAATGAATTGTCTTATAGATTGAACATATGAATATGCTATCACTTAAATCATTAACTAAATTACCTTGTGGATCTTGGATTATGCTATTATTCATATTATGTTCAATCCTAGTGACTAAGTTAATGGTTATACTAAAGATCCTCTTGTGCTAATAATGTAAATTATATGAATAAAGAGGGGCTCTAGAGGATAAACTATAGCTTGTATTCCAAAATACTAATGATTATGTTGAGCCCGGTAAAGTATTGAGGGTTCATACCATATAAATACACTTGTTCATGCTCCTAGTAATATATTGTGTTGATAATGAATAATTTGGTATGAAGGTGTGTCTTTTCTTATGTCTCTTTTGCACTATCCCTCATGGGGCTATGTACTACCCCATATTTTCGTGCTAGAATTCTAACTATCGTTCCTGGGTGTCTAAGCTCTAATCCAAGTGATTCTCACGTGAATACAAGTTACATGATCATTATACTAGTCCATGGAGTAGTTTAGAGGTGGAAAATGTTTATAGCAATGACCTAGAACAAGGTTAAGCTAAGACCAATTGATTCATCCAAAGTTTGACATTCGATCCTACAAAGGTCAACATCAGACGTGAATATCTATTAATATACATGGAATTTTTCATCCCAATAGCTATCAAATTGTAGATAATTGAATTATCTTTCCAACGATACCAATTTCGCAAAAATCCAATACCCGAGCGAAGAGTTATGCCCATTTTTGTGAGAGACAGTAAGGGTGTGCGATGGACAATGCGCCGCCCAATCAAATGTGTGTGATTGGGAGTGCGAGACACACTTAAATGTCTTTCATAAAGTGTGCGACGCATAACTTAAGGTTTACCATGGGTTGTACGGCATATACCTCACTTCCAAATGCCAAAAACACCCCTATATATGTGTATAACACGGATTAAACTCCCACAACATCAAAATAAGTTTACTTTCTATCAAAATCACCAAGAACAACCTTTAGGGTTTCAACATAAAAACCCCAATAGCTAGAGATTCAACCGTGAGAATTCTATAATTTTTACATATTTGGAATCCCCATTACGAAGGCTACGAGTGACACCCAAAAGTTTGTGAATAGCATTGCGTCATTCGGAAAGTCATTCAAACCTTCAAGTTTAAGGTATGTAGGGGTTTTCAACAAGAACATCCTTTCGTTCTTGTGCCCAAAACTATTTTTTTATGAAGTTATGGATTTTATATGTTTTACTATAATTTTGAAGCATGAATTTATATCCTATATTGATTATCATTGGATTATGATGTTTTTGATATTTTATAAGTGAAATTATATGAGAATGATCATATTTTGTGACTTATGGCTAAATTTTTAGATTTTGAAGGAATTTATATATGTTTATGATGTAAAGCTTGAACCTTGATAAATTTTCATATGATGTTGAGACATGAGTTTTGAACTCTATTTGAGATTGTCATTTCTTTTTGGAGAAATCATGTGTTATAATAACTTTGTGTTAAGATGAATTGAGATGATAATGAATCTTTGACCTTTTGGTCGTAAAAAGGGGTTGATTTGAACCCGAGATGAGAAAAGAAATCCACTTTTATTGATTATTATAAAAAGGGTAGCATGATGTCTCCCGTTGTGAATTGTTGAATTGTTTATTTGTGGATTTTCTTTTGAAAAGATCTGAGCTAAGTCCAGGAGTAGTCTTTAGCACCGAGCGGGAGGTATAGCAGGATTGGTACTTCCCTATAACTACATGCCCCCGTAGGTTGTGAGCCTGAGGCTGATTTATATAGTGATCACTAGTGTTTGGATTAATGATTTAAGGTCATACTCTTATGGCAAGGATAGGATAGCTATCCCTAACGTAGGTTAGATGTTGGACTCCATGTAGCTCACATAGTTTATGTCGGTTGTAAGAGACTCCCAATATGTGTGTGTGTATTCTCCTACCTAATATAAAAAGTCTTATTCTTCTGTCTGAAATGAAAAAATATTTATTTGAAAGACTCAGTTTGAGAAAGTCATTATTTTCAAAAGATTTAATGAACATATATTCAAAAGAGAATTGTTATGAGATTTGATTGCTTTGATGATTTGGAATTGAGATGGAAGTGAATTGAGATTTATTATGATGAGTCACATGTTTCACCAGATATATTTTACTCTCTTATGATTATGATGATTTTAATTCAAGCTAAGTGAGTCATTTATATCAGCATGCATAATTTTATAAACTGTGATGATATTAAGATATTATTTTATATATGCATTGCACCCCCATATGCTTGGTATGTTTCCATGGTACTGACCCACATATTCATATATGGGGTACATTTTCTCGGAATGTAGGTACAAGGTATGGTGTACATCTTCAGATCCAGTCAGTTCGCGGTATCCAGTCAGCAGGTGATGAATCCTTTTGATTCAAGCTCTTGAGTTAATTATACAGTTCGAGAAGTGTTGTATTTTCTTTATCCAGTCGTATTGAGTTGGGATAGTAAGGAGTCATGACCCAGCTAACTATAGTCAGTACTAGTAAAGGCTTCATAGATAGTCAGTAGAAGTTGTTGTATTCTATTTCAATTTTAGTTGTAAAAGCAGAGTTATAATCATGTTTATTTAGTTTTGTATCTATCATATTTAGAAAATAGTTATTTTTCACAAATTTGTATAGATTTATACTTTTTATTCAGTTGCTTATGAGTTATGCCCCAGTAGAAGGGTTAGCTTGGGGTCATTTATGATCCTAAGCATTGTGTGACATCTCGGGACCCGATTTCAGGGCGTTACAAATTTGGTATTAGAGCACAGAGTTCAAGTGTCCTAGGGTATCTATGAAGTCGTGTCTAGTAGAGTCTTGCGGAATGGTACAGAGATGTCTGTACTTTTCTTCGAGAGGCTACAGGGAATTTAGGAAATATCTCTATTCTTTCAAGTCTTAAATCGTGCTAAAGAAAATTTCTCCAAGAAACTTATACAGATTCTTATCTTACTCTAGTTAGGCCATCTCTGCCTTATTTCCAAGGTATCAGAAATAGTTGAGGTTAATTATCCATAGATAGTTATGGAATTGTAAGAGAGCTACAAAAGTATCCTATTAGTACTTTTGAGTTTCGAAAACTAAAGTGCTTTATCAGGCCAGTAGAAATCATGCACTAAGCTCGAGTCAGATATGCTTTCAAATTTCTCCTCAAAATCCATAATGATAATCTATACTTCTCTATCTATGTACTATTCTTGAGGTAACATGTTTGGCAAGTTCGAATTCCCTTCCCAGATAATGCTTTTATATTTTCTGGTAGAAGTTGCAGAAGTTTCATAAAGTGGATTGAGAGGAGCCTTCTAGTGTGTTATAAGTCCTTCAAATTTAAGTTATGCCCTCATTCTTATGAGTTATTTAATTAATACAGAGTAAGGTGTATTCTTAGATCATTGAATGTTGTGTGTCAAGTTTCTATCTCTTGTATTATGTAATCTTGTTATCATTATGTTTGTGAAAAATCAAAGTCTAATGAAGCCGTGTGAGGCCTATTTCGATTCACTAGCATAGTTGCTTTGTTATTCATATAATTTTCTTAATCAAAACACAAAACCAAAGTCTAGTGAAGCCGTGTGAGTCCTATTTTGATTCACTAGCAACTTGCTGTTTATCTTATTGTTCTAATATTAGTTGAAAGTGTGGGTTTCTGTATAGTGACAGAAGTAGTAACGTTTAGTTGAAAGTCTTGTGTTAGTTGAACTTGTGGGTTTAGAAGTGTAGTGGCAAGAATGGTGGTAAGAGCAATTTATTGAATATGTATAGCTGAATTTTTGCTTATGACTGAATTAATAATGAAGTGATATACCCTTGTTTGTTAGTTTAGTGAAGTTAAAGAAGGAGATTATTAGTTAAGGTGGATTGTTGTTTGCTTAAAGTATGAAAAGAGTTATTGATAGTATTTGTTGTGCTAGGAAAGTATAGGTTTTGATGGAAGTACTTGGTGGCTGAGTATTGTTAATTTAGGCTTTCCTGAGATTGTAAGAGGAAGTTAAGTTAAAATTTATAGATCTATGAAAGTAATTTAGGTTTGAAGATGGGTAAATAGTAATGATGTGAAGAATGAGGAAGTGTTAACGGATTATGAATAAGATAGGCCATATGATTATGATCGATTGTCATTATGTACTAGTTTTTCTTAATACTATGTTCTATAGTTTTGAAGTGAAAATTGTGTATGAGATTGGGCTGTAAATCATGTTTAGCTCTAGATATTAAGTTTGAACAGTTCATGGTTCGGTTGCTGATGCTAGTTATATGGAGGTGATCTAATAAGCCTAAACAGTGCATGCAAGAGTGTAAGATCATGCGTTTATAATTAAGTATGGTGTAGAGGTGTGCTCAAGGTGCTATGGGGCTGTATTATTTTTTAAGGATTATTACATATTGTGTGGTTAGTAGTAACGTTGAGTTGCTAGGTGGAGAAAGGCTAGTTAGATAATTTATGTTGTTTTTGATAGCTAAGTTAAGGAGTTATGATTGAAGATATTGAATCTTTTTAGTATGATTTTATTCTCATGGTTTTGGAAAAATATAAGTATAGAAGTGTGATCTTGGTAGGCTATGATTATGTGATTAGAGATGTAGATATGGTTGCAAATGAGAGTGTAAGTCTTTGATGATGATTATTGAAGCTAGGAATTAAGGATGACATATGGATGCGTTGTTCAAGAATAAAGTCGGTAAGTTTGAAATTAGTTCATTCTGGTGAGTTTAGCATTTATGTGTAGATAATAGAATGATGAAATTATGGCTTAATGTCGAGGATATGGAGTAGACCATCATACTTAGAATACCAGCTTTGACCTAAGGGGGAAATGGTTAGTGAAGAACCAAACCGAGTTTTGAGAATTAAATTGTGATACATGTCAATAATGAGTTATGATGAGATAGTGATCCCTTCTTAGTCTAGAGTATTCCTTGGATTTTAGTCATTACGACACTAAATCCATCACTTTCTTGACAAATCCATGCCACAAGCCTATGCTTATACCTATCATGTTTGTTCAAGCCCGTTCTAAGCTTCTAGCAATCATGTAATAGCTTCACTTTGTGATTTGAGTTATCTCTTATGAATCTATGAACTCCAGTATTATGTTGAATAGCTCATGATAAGTATAAATTCATATTTCAGAGTATGACTAGTTTTTAAACTCATGATACTAGTGAAGTTTGAATTATATCATGCATGTCCTCGGCTTAGATTTCTTTAATGAATCCATTCCTTTGATATTTTATTCCTCAGGATAAAGATAAGTGTTAATGTTATGTATTGTAGTTTTCGTACTTCTGGTTCATATGTGTTAGCCCTTCGGTGACCTCTTTCTATGTTAAGATAGTGGTGATGATAGTGGATAAGCATGGTTTAGATGTGAGAGAGTTGATGACCCTCATTAAGAAAGATTATTTATGCTTTTCTATGTAAGGCTAAAGTGTGAAGTAAGATTGAGGCCAAGTCTTTGATATATGTCATGGTTATTTAGAAATTGTGTGTATGTTTTTAAGAATAGTGCAAGAAAATTGTTGTTGATAAAGGTTTAGAGAATATGTGAAGTATGCCTTTAGGGGTATTTGCCTTAAAGTTATATGTGATTTTTAATAATAGGCTTGAATATCATGTTGGGTGTACGATGATGAATGTAATATGCACTTGTGAATCCATATCAAGAGTTTTAAATTAGTTATTGAAGTGGTAAGGCATGTTATGCTTAGGGTGTGAGCTCTAAGAAGATATAGAATATTGAACCTTGTGGTTTAGACTAGTATTGTGATTTGGCATATTGTATCTTGTGATTTAGTGTTAGGATTGATCATAGTGAGAGAACTTAGTTTAGTTTAGATGTTAGTAGAAAGATTTCGCAGTGCCAATATGAGAATTATAAGTTGAATCAAATGAGTATGGTATTTAAGGGAATAGTATAGTTGAGAGAGCATTTGAGAAGTGATGCTAAGTTTGAAAGTAAGAAGTTGCCTTGCCTACGGCCTAGCAATGCTATCCTAGTTTATGAGTTATATAATTATATTCCATGCTATAGAGTTATATCAATGTTGTAATTCCTTAGTCAAATGTCTTGTTCAGAGCATGCCCAAAATTCTTTGCTCCCTAATGTCAATAGAATTTCGTAGAAAAGTGCTGAAGAAATACTCCATTTGAGTATGGGTAGTCAGTATGATCCAGTCCATATAGCCTGTAATTTAGTTTAGCAAGCAAGGAGATAAGCTCCTATAGATTCTTAATTTTCCAACTAGTTTTACTATCCCCAGTCTTATACGTATGTACATTCCAAGAGGCAATGTGTTTGTGTCCAATTAAATTATAAATTCAGCTCAGTTCATGTATCAGTTTCAGTTTCAGATATTAAGTCATGACGTAAGTATCCTGTGTAGTATCACAGTCTCTTCCTAGTAATTTTATCAAATTATTATCATTCAGGGACGAACGATCCCAAGAAGAGGATGTTGTAATACTCTGATTTTTCATGTCATAAACCTCTCATCCTTTCTCATGAGATCAGATCCAGTGCAAAGTAATGGTTACTCATAAGTTGACACTCTCGTTTCTATCTTAGCCATATAGTTAAGTTTCTTGAGGATTCATGCACTTGCAGACCAGTTCGGTAGCTCATTATTCTTGAGATCCAGTGATTCAGTTCTATCAGTTACACATGATAGCTTGAAGACTAATATTCCTCTATGTTTCAGGTTAATTATCCATATTCGAGGATGAATGTTCCCAAGGAAGAGATAATGTAATACCCCGTATTTTCGTGCTAGAATTCTAATCGTCGTTCTTGCGGTCTAGGCTTTAATCCAAGTAATTCTCACGTGAATACAAGTTTCATGATCATTATCCTAGTCTATGGAGTAGTTTAGAGGTGGAAAATGTTTATAGCAATGACCTAGAACAAGGTTGAGCTAACACCAATTGATTCATCCAAAGTTTGACATTCGATCCTACAAGGGTCAACTTCAAACATGAATATCTCTTAATATACATGGAATTTTTCATCCCAATACCTATCAAATTGTAGATAATTGAATTATCTTTCCAATGATACCAATTTCGCAAAAATTTGATACCCGACCGAAGAGTTATACCTATTTTTGTGAGAGGCAGTAAGGGTGTACGATGGGCAATTCGCCGCCCAATCAAATATGTGCGATTGAAGTGTGAGGCACACTTAAATGTCTTCCATAAGGTGTACGACGCACACCTTAAGGTCTGCCATGGGTTGTACGCTGTATACCTCACTTCCAAGTGCCAAAAACACCCTTATATATGTCTATTACACGAGATTAAAATCCTATAACATCAAAATAAGTTTACTTTCTCTCAAAATCACCAAGAACAACCTTTAGGGTTTCAACATAAAAACCCTAATAGCTAGAGATTCAACCGTGAGAATTTTATAATTTTTACATATTCGGAATCCCCGTTAGAAAGGCTGCGAGTGACACCCAAAAGTTTGTGAATAGCATTACGTCATTCGAAAAGTCATTCAAAGCTTCAAGTTTAAGGTATGTGGGGGTTTTCAACAAGAACAGCCATTCGTTCTTGTGCCCAAAAATACTTTCTTTTACGAAGTTATAGATTTCATATGTTTTACTATGGTTTTGAAGCATGAATTTATATCCTATATTGATTATCATTAGATTATGATGTTTTTGATATTTTATAAGTGAAATTATATGAGAATGATGATATTTTGTGCCTTATGGCTAAAGTTTTAGATTTTGAAGGAATTTATATATGTCTATGATGTAAAGCTTGAAACTTGATAAATTTTCATATGATGTTGAGACATGAGTTTTGAACCCTAATTGAGATTGCCATTTTTTTTTAGAAATCATGTGTTATAAACACTTTGTGTTTGAATGAATTGAGATAATAATGAAGCTTTGACCTTTTGGTCGTAAAAAGGAGTTGATTTGAACCTGAGATGAAAAAAGAAATCCACTTTTATTGATTATTTTAAAAAGGATAGCATGATGGCTCCCATTGTGAATTGTTGAATTATTTATTTGTGAATTTTCTTTTTAAAAGATCTGAGCTAAGTCCAGGAGTAATCTTTAGCACCGAGAAAGAGGTATAATAGGATTGGTACTTCCCTAAAACTATGTGCCCCCATAGGTTGTGAGCCTGAGGCTAATTCATATAGTGATCACTAGTGTTTGGATTGATGATTTAAGGTCCTACTCCGATGGCAAGGATAGGAAAGCTCTCCCTAACGTGGGTTTGACGTTGGACTCCATGTAGCTCACATGGTTTATGTTAGTTGTAAGAGACTCCTAATATGTGTGTGTGTGTGTATTCTCCTATCTAATATGAAAAGTATTATTTTTCTATCTGAGATGAAAATATATTTGTTTGAAAGACTGAGTTTGAGAAAGTCATTGTTTTCGAAAGATTTAATGAACATATATTCAAAAGAGAATTGTTATGAGATTTGATTGCTTTGATGATTTGGAATTGAGATGGAAGTGAATTGAGATTTATTATGATGAGTCACATGTTTCACCAGATATATTTTACTCTCTTATGATTATGATGATTTTAATTCAAGCTAAGTGAGTCATTTATATCAGCATGCATAATTTTATAAACTGTGATGATATTAAGATATTATTTTATATATGCATTGCACCCCCATATGCTTGGTATGTTTCCATGGTACTGACCCACATATTCGTATGTGGGGTACATTTTCTCGGAATGTAGGTACAAGGTATGGTGTACATCTTCAGATCCAGTCAGTTCGCGATATCCAGTCAGCAGGTGATGAATCCTTTTGATTCAAGCTCTTGAGTTAATTATACAGTTCGAGAAGTGTTGTATTTTCTTTATCCAGTCGTATTGAGTTGGGATAGTAAGGAGTCATGACCCAGTTACCTATAGTCAGTACTAGTAGAGACTTCATAGACAGCCAGTAGAAGTTGATGTATTTCATTTCAATTTTGGTTGTAAAAGCAGAGTTGTAATCTTGTAAATTTAGTTTTGTATCTATCATATTCATAAAAGAGTTATTTTCTGCAGATTTGTATAGATTTATACTTTTTGGTCCGTTGCTTATGAGTTATGCCAGTAGAAGGGTTAGCTTGGGGTCACTTATGATCCTAAGCACCGTGTGATGTCTCAAGACTTGATTTCGGGGCGTTACAGGCTTGCATCTATTATGGATTTGATTATTCATATATATTGATGTAATAATGAATATTGATGTTGCAATAAATATTGATGCTATTGTAAATATTCATGACATGATGATGACTGGTAAGTCCGAAAGATATATTGATGATATGATGATGCCTGATAAGTCCAGAGAAAATATTGATGATATGCATGGTAAGCATATAAATATATGTTGTGTGTATGATGATGCTTTTATATGATTCTGTACATATTTTCTTGAGGGTATGATATTATTCTTGGTATTATCGGTTATAATTCATTAGTGCTAATCACTACTTAAGTAGTGTAGTTCTTGCTAGTGCTAAATAGTGATTAGTAGTGGTATTTGCTGCATAATGTAATAGGACAAGTTGGGGATTGGGATATTGTGTGGTATTTGATAATCCACCAAGTGAGTTTAGATAGCATTGGATAAATGGATTAATTAAGGTATAATGTCAATTAATGTGAGTTATGTGGTGACTAGTTGTCTACGAAGTGACTATTTTACTTGATGGCTTGAAGTCTAGAATTTTAGTTATTGGACCTTGTTTGGTTAAAGTGTGGTAACTAACAATTGTGGTTGTTATGAGGTTAATAAGGATAATAGTTTAGCATCGGTGATGATTAATGACATTGATGACTAAGTATGATGTTGATTAGCTATTGATTTAGGATTTGTATATCAAAGTTGCTAGATTCGAATGGACGTTAAGGGTTAGATATATAGTTATTTTATATGATGATTAGTTGTCATTTTCTAGATGACGACTAGTGCGATTATGATGTCTAGAATTGTTCCTGGGCTAAATACCGTCTATGGTCTAGTAGTTAACCTTGACTAGATGTTACATGTTGGGTATTTAGAGGATAATGGTTAGTCACTATTTTGTGAATAGAGTTTATGTAAAGAACCGGTTAATCTAATAATTAGAGGCCTTTGATGACTAGCAAATTAGTAGTTAATAATGAGTATTGATTAGTTAATAGTAGAGCGTAGATTGAGTATATCGATGAGGTAGATTTCGAAATGGTGATATGATTATGGTTATGAATACTTTGTAAATATTATTCAATTGTGGTAACTAATGAGGATTATGAATGTTGGCAAATGACCATTGGTGTGAAAAGTGGGAAACCCTTAATAATGAGAAGTTGGTTATATATCTATATACGTTGGTGATTTGATGTTTGATGCACTCTAAGGTTGTATGGGACGCTGGGATGGGTTCCTTACTTTGTGTTCTTTTGGGTGTACTCCCCAGTGGTATGGGACCCCGTGGTGAGTTCTTTTACTTTATGCTTTAATGGGTGTATATGTGTTAACTTGGTATTTATGCGGTTGTAATTGTCTTAGTGTTGCTTTATGCTTTCGGATCAATTATTAATTACATATGACAGTATTGGCGTGTATTGATATGATATGTCATATGATCGTTCTAGATGATAATTTATTTTACACAGTGACAATGAAGATGATTTAGGTTTGATTATTTACCCTAACTTAGACATATTATCTTGCTTTATATCATCTTAATATCATAATTTAGCTCAGTTGGCCAATGATGCCTACTGAGTACCCATTGTTTTGGTACTCTTACTACACTTTTATTCCTTTCTGGTTAAGACCCCAGTACTAGTTGTCGATATAAAGTTGAGATCGTGCAATGTTGATCTTCCGCAGAAAGGGTGAGCTCTTTGAGTTTCGAGTCTCCCATTTCCCTCTATCCTTGTTCAGTCTTTTGTATTCGAGATAAAATTGTTGAATAATTTAGACTTATGAGTTGTATTTCCTATTATCACACATAGATGCCGTTGTACTGATATTACCAGGTCGCGGGATTGGTCTTCATATTTTGACTGTCTTTTTTTAGTGGAATAGTGTTGATTATAATTGTATTCATGTATTTAGGCCCGACTGGGCATTTCTACTGCAGTAACCCATTACCATAGCTCCGGTTTATGGTGTTGGCTTACCTACTGGTGGGTTTTAGTAGGTGCCATCATGACTTTGTGAATTGGGTCATGACAATTTGTTACTTGGATGGTTGAGGAGAGAGGGAAAGGAACAAAATACCCCTATTAAGTTAATAAAAAGACTGCAGAAAACACAGCCTCTATGTCATGGTGGTTATCACGAAGACTAATCACTGTGACACACTATGTATCACAGAGATTATCCTTCATGACATGTTGTGTATTGTGGAGATTATCCTTCGTGACATGCCCAAATCATGGAGGTTTACTGCCTCCGAGGCCCAAAATCACCCCAGACCTCTTTCAAAAATTCTGAAACTCTCCCGAATGACTCTTTTAACATCTCTAAACATGTTTCAACTTAAAAATCAATGTTTAGAACTCGGGAGAGCCAAAAATAAAATATTCACATTCTTGGGGTCTTAAAATAACTGTCCTTGTACTTAGTATAAAATAATGACTTAGACCCCTTTAAACATGCAACTATGGGCTGGAAGCATGTCTAGAATCTTATGAGGTTTTACACCCTTTTCATACCATTCCACTAATAATCTTGCCACATATCGTGGTACATCTTTGTGGAATTAGGGTGAATTGAATACTTACAACTATAAGGTTTCAATAATATCCATGCTCTTAACCCATAAACATTAGGAACAGATAATCGACTCTGATAGCGGAGGACACCATCTCCCTTTTGTAGAATACCTCAACCCTTTGATAATGAACTACATCCATTAACTGTCTAAGTATAGGATTATTACTTTGCTTCTCTTTCATTTCATCTACTAAGGGCGACTCTGAACTATTCTGAACCACTAAACAACCATATCCATGCCAATCAAGCATAATCCCAATCGATCTAATCTATGCACCTCTTTGGCCAACTCCTTCTTCTCCTTTTCTATATAGGCTACACTACCCGTAACCGGCCTACTTAAAGCATCACTTACTAGATTTGCCTTACCCGGATGGTAGCGCACATTCATGTCATATTCCTTTAGCAATTCCAAACACCTTCTATGACAAAGATTTAACTTCTTATTATAGACTCTTAAGATTAGTGAAAATATCCACATGCACACCATATAAATAATGTCTCCAAATTTTCAAGGAAAATACCAAATCTACTAATTCCAAATCGAGAGTAAGGTAATTCTTCTCATGATCCTTAATTTGTATGAGACATAATATTTCACCCTTCCAGTATGCATTAAAACACAACCTAACCTAACTCTGGAGGTATCACAATACATAACAAACCCATCTAACCCACCTGGCAATGTTAATATCGGTGTTGAAGTCAATCTATCATTCAACTCTTGAAAGTTTTTCTTATATTTGTTTGGCTATTAGAACTTCACCTTTTATGAGTCAACTTGGTCAGCAGTGTAACTATTGAGGAAAAACCCTCAATGGATCTCTTTTAATGTCTGGCTAGGCTAGAAAGTTCCTATATTGGATGGTGTAATAAGCCTAGGCTAGATGAATACCACCCCTTTTATTTCAATGCATCTATTTTCTGAGGGTCTAGATGAATACCTTCACCCGAAATTACATGCCCCAAAATAGTAACCGACTCAAATATAAATTTACACTTACTACTCTTTGTAAATAAATGGTGATCTTTGAGGGTCTGCAACACTATCTATAAATGGTTTACATGCTTTTCCTCATTACAGGAATAGACAAGTATGTCACCTATCAAGACAATGACAAACATGCCCAAATACTGCTTGAAAACCTTTTTTCATTAAGTTCATAAAGGCTGCAAGACCATTTGTTAGTAAAAAGACATAACCATAAACTCAAAGTGACCATAGCAAGTTCTAAAAGCGGTCTTTGGAATATAACATTCTCTGATTTTCAATTGATGATATCCCGACCTAAGATCGATATTCAAAAACCAGCGAGCACCCTTAAGTTTGTCAAATAAGCCATCAATTTTGGGGATAGGGTACTTATTCTTGATGGCAACCTAATTTAGTTATCGATAGTATATGTACATTCTGAGCATACCCTCTTTCTTACACACGAATAGGACTAGAGCACCCTACGGAGAAACACTGGGTCTGATGAACCCTTTATCTAAGAGTTCCTTAAGTTTTTCTTTAACTTTTTTAAGCTCAACCGAAACCATCTGGTAGGGAGGGATAGAAATGGGATGGGTATTTGGGAGTACATAAATCTCGAATGTGATTTCCCTATCGGAAGGTACCTTTGGAAGATCATCTGGGAAAACTTCAAGAAACTCATTAACTGCATTGACTAACTGAATAGTTGGGGCCTTAAACTTAGAATCTTTAACCTAAACCAGGTGATAGATACACCTTTTTTCATATTGACTTTTTGGATTTAAGGAAGGAGATGAAATAACCCTTAGGATTTACTATACTACCCTCCTACTCGAGGTCTAACTCTTTAGGAAACTGAAATGTTACCACTCGGATATGACAATCTGCTAAGGAATAGAATGAATGGATATAATCCACACCAAGAATGGAATTAAAATCTATCATCTGTAATTCTAGTAAATCTACTGAAGTAACCCTATAGAGGACTGTAATAAGCACTTTCTATATACTCATCTAGAAATAGCTGACTCACCAATGGGAGTGGAAAGTAAAAAAGGCTTACAAAGACTCAATACTTACACAAAAGTTCACAATAATAAGTGGGGTTACAAAAGAGAGGGTTGATCCTAGATCTAACAACACATAAGCATCAAGGTTAAAGACACGAAGCATAATAGTGAGTACATCAAGTTAGCTCTTCTGCTCCCGATGGGATGGTTTGGCATAAAACTGGTTCTAATGCTAACCACTACCTATACTGGATGACGTACCCTACTGCTGAGACAATAGATCCTAACTGAGCTGCTGAAGTGGTAGATTGAGCCAAAGGACTAGCATCAATACTTCATTGCTTGAAACAAAAACATTCCTTAATCCTATGGCCTGTCTCACCACAACGATAACACCCATATCTAAAAATTAAATACTCACCCAAATGACTTCTACCACACTTCTTACAGGCCAAAAAACATATCCCCCAGAAATACTATCCTGAGATCTAAACATTGGTGCCATACCCCACTACTTCAACTTAGTCCTCAGTGTGGGGGAACTTTCTTATGATGGTGTGGATGCTGACAGACGTCTTTGGGAATAAGATTGATTTCCCTCTTCTAACTTATCCTGACCATAACTGAACTATTCGGTCCTAGCCGTCTTAGTCTCTCTTTCTCTTTTCTTCAATTTCTCAGCTTCAATCTGTTGAGTGTGGCTCATCAATCAAGAAATATCTGTATCCCTAATCAATATAGCAGTCCTACACTCCTTGAATACCAAATCAAACACTCCATTGGCAAATTTGCTGACACAACCCAACCTCGGGCCTTATCCTATTGGTCATCCCAAGTCCAACCAAGACCTAGGACTATCCCCTGTTACCCAACCGAACCACCTATATCCAGCCTTAGATAGGCTGAATTTCGAATATATAACTAGATAGAGTTAGTATTCTCACTAACACTGTGGGATAGGGTCATAATCATGACCGACCCAACTGAGTCTAACCGTACCACACCAATCTCCCAACCATACCAAACCAAACCATAGACCATAAACCAAAGGAATACCAAAACTTAATATGAAAATGAATCCTAAAATGTAATATGATGGAACAGTGAGAAATCATGTCCGATGATGCCAGCCTCAATATTAATACCAATGCTAAGGCTGATACCTCTACCGATCCCACCCATACGAACCTCCAGAAGTACCATAAAGCCTCTATCCAAATAATTAAACAAATTTGGTTGGGACATGCCCCCAACCATGGCCAAAACTAATATCCAAAATTAAAGAAAAGTGTCTAATTAAATCCATCAGATAAAATTATGCCTTTTGAAAGGATGGAAGCTCACCACTTTAGTCCAAATTCTGATACCGAATCTGCATGCTAAACATGCGAAGTAGAATTGCTGGTTCTTACATAGGCGTGGGTATACAGCCGCTAGTAGATTGGTTTAGAAAATGACTACTAGTATGAATCTCATGATAAAGATAAAATAATTCCAGTGAGAAAACCAAGTTAAACCCACCATAATTCATACAACCACACATATATAAGTGCCGGGAAAGGGAACTGGGTTTAGCATGTATTTAAGTCTTTATACATGGGTTATGTAGCTTTGTCGTCCTAACCATCCACAGGCTATATGGGTTCATCTCTCCCTACTGAAAGGTCCCCAATGTGTGTAGCCACAAGACCATAGAATATCCCATGGGATTACAAGTACATCGCCAAATATAAAATGTGACACATGCATATGGTCATCAAGACCCTTCATATCAAAAAATATGAGTTTTTGGTTTTAGTCTCCCCGGGACCACCACCTTCTATGGCTTAGCTACATACCCCACCATTAATGCCCAATTAAAACTTTGTCCAAACAATCCATTTACCATTTATTAACCAAGAGTAATATTAGTGGTATCGTCATACCACCCCATACTTGCAAGTAATATCCATAGCCAAACCATTTAGGTTAATGGGACTTTCAAGTGCCCTTCCACATACCACATTAAACCACTTGGGAGACTTCTATGTTCTCCACAAGAATAACCATTTAGACTTTAGCATTTTCAAACCATTTAAATCATGCGTAAATCCTTTATCTAGTTTAAGACATGCAAGAGTTCCATTAAAAGAAGTCAATGCAAATAACATGTGTTTATAAGTATTTTATCAAACACCTTAGGGGCATAATATAACCAAAACCAATTTCAAAGACCATTAAACCATTACCATTCAATCCAATTGTCCAAATCCTCCATTAATGCATATAAAAGCATACGTAAAACCATAGGAATCCATAACCAAGCATTTAATATCAAAACCCCTAAATAATAATTGAAAACAACAATCATAAAATAGTAAAACCTGATATTAATCATATAAATCATGCCTTTAGTTGAAATTAAAATTAGGTCAAAGAATTATTCCTTATACCAAAGCATTGATAGAAAGAAATCACCAAGAAAGCAATTCGTAAGATGAAACCCTAACCTTCTTTCCCCAAAAGCTCTTGAGAGAATTATGAGATGTTTTGGAATATTTTATAAGTGTTAATGAATAGAATAATAGGGTAAATAGCCTCTAAAGTGTATTAGAAGTTGTGGGGTCCTATTTAAGGTAAGTACGGAAATGTTTAAAATACCCTACTTAAATCCCTTAAAAGCCCATCACAGGGATATGACTGACTCTTATGAGTCGTACTCTCAGATACAATTGGTATCCACCATTCGTATCTAAGCCTTAACACTTGAATCAAACACTATCCATTATACGACTCATCTAACTAAGTCAGAACCACAACATATGTTCTGTACCCATAACCTGTATCCCTATCCAAATAAAATACCAGGAGGATCAAACACTGCCCACCATACGAGTCCCTGATACGACTCGTACTAAGTTGTATAACTCATACCGTTAAGTCGTACCCATTCCAGTGACCAAAACCATCCCACCAAATAACACTGGTTAAGATACGATAGGACCATACCACTCGTACCCCAACATATGACTCATACCCATGAGTCATCTTTGGTCCTGAGAACGGATTTCTAGGAAATTTTCTATCAAAACCCAGGATGTTTCAGTCTCCCCTACTAGGAACCTTCATCCCCGAATAAAGGACAAGTTAAGGGTAACCACACGCAGAGTCATTTTCATTATCAAACATCCCTTCAACAAATTTTGAAAGCAAAGAGGCAAAGATGTTAATCTTTCCTTTAACAAACTTAGAAAATAAAGATGTTTTCAAGACACATACCTTCTGCACAAATCCCAAGAGCAGAAAACAAATGCAGATACTTGGACTTCATGTCCTCTTCCACTTCCCAATAGCTTCTTCCACCTTATAGTTCCAGCACAGACCCTTAACCGAAGTCATATCCTTGGTCCACAACTGATGAACTTGCCTATCTAATATCTCAACCGGGACCTCTTCATAAGATAGAGAATCTGAAATACCCAATCCTTCCAAAGTAACAACCTAAGAAGGATCACCCAGACACTTCCTCAACATAGAAACATGAAAGACAAGATGAACCAAAATCAAGATAGATGGCAACTCAACCTCATAAGCTATATTGCTAACTCTCTACAAAATTATAAAAGGACCAATGAACCAAGGACTAATTTTCCACTTCTGCCAAAACACAACATTTCATTCATGGGAGACACCTTGAGGAACACCCTATCTCCAACCTTAAACTCCAAGTCTCTAGGCATCTTTAAGCCTATCTTAAATCACCTTGACCTTCTCCATCACCTGATAAATGAAATTTGAGCCAAACATGTCTGCTTCTCTAAGATCAAACCACCCAATAGAAGATCTAAACCTCCTACCATACAATGCCTCAAAAGAAGTCATACCAATACTCGAATGATAACTTTTGTTGTAAGAAAACTCCATCAAAGGTAGATGATTAACCCAATTGCCACCATGGTAAATCACACAGACCCAAAGTATATCTTTTAATGTCTTAATAGTTTTCTCTGCTTGCCCATTCGACTGTGGATGAAGAGCTGTACTTAGACCAAATTTAGTCCCCATCTTTCTCTAAAAAGACCACAATAAATGAGATATAAACTACATACCATGATTATAGATAATTGAAATAGTTACCCCATGCAGCTTTACAATCTCCTAAAAATACAACTATGTATAACCCTTCATTGAAAAGGTAGTTTGCACTAGGAAAAAATGCACAGACTTGGCCATCCTATCCACGATGTCCCAAATTGAATTATACTAATTCTGAGGCCGAGGAAGATTGGTAACAAAGTCCATGTTGATCACTTCCCAATTTTATTCAAACAAATCAATTTCTTGATACAACACTTCTGGATTTATGTGCTTAACCTCAACCTATTGACACACCATACACTTGGTCACAAAATATGCCATATCCCTATTTATGTCATTCCACTAGTAGATCTCCTTGAGATCATGATACATCTTAGTCGAGCTGGGATGAACAACATAGCGCGACTTATGCGCCTCAGCGAAAACCCTTTGCCCGAGCCCATCGACATCAGGAACACACAACCTCCCTTGGTACCATAAAGTACCATCACCATAGATCTCAAACACCACTATATTTTGCCCACCAACATCACCCTTTATTTTCATCAAGATAGATCTAATACTTGCTTATCCTTAATATCTTTACCAAGAGACAATCGAACCACTTCTTGCACCATCACACCACCATTCTTAGAGTTCAAGAGATAAACTCCAAGATTAGCCAAGTGGTGAATATCCTTTACCAATTCTCGCATGCCCTCATCCACGTAAGCCAAACTCCCCATGGATAACCTACTAAGAGCATCAACAACCACATTACCCTTACCTGGGTGGTAGTAATAATTTATATCACAATTTTTTAGAAGCTTAAGCCATCTCCTCTGCCTGAGATTAAGCTCTTTCTGAGTGAACATGTACTGAAGACTCTTATGATAAAAAAAGATATCCACGTGAACACAATAAAAATAATGTTGCCATATTTTCAAAGAAAACACAACCACCAATAACTATAAATCATAAGAAGGATAATTCCTCTTATGTACCTTTATCTGGCTGGAAAAATAGGCAGTCATGTTCCTAATTTGCATCAAAACACAACCAAGCCCTACCCGAGATACATCACAATAAACCATAAACCTATCATTGCCTTCCAAAAAAGTCAGGATTGGAGCCAAAGTCAACTTATCCTTCAACTTCTCAAAACTCCCCTCACAAGAATCTGACAAAAAAAAATTAACCTTCTTCTAACTCAACTTAGTTAAAGAAGCAACTATCAAAGAAAAGCTTTCCACAAAATGCCTATAATACCCAGATAAACCCAAAAGCTTTAAATATTGGATGGAGTCGTGGGCCTGGTCCACGTCTTAACCACAACAACCTTCTGCGGGTCCACTATGATCCCTTTACTAGAAAGAATATTACCCAAGAAAGTCACAACGTTCAACTAGAAATCACAATTAAGGAACTTGGCATACAACTGTTCTTCCTTTAAGGTCTATAATACCACATAGAGGTGATTAAAATGATCAACCTCACTCTTCAAATAAACCAGAATTATTTGAAAAGATCCAAATACTTCCTGAACACCCTATTTATCATGTCCATAAATATTGTCGGGGCATTAGTCAACCCATATGATATCACTAAGAACTCAAAATACCCATACTGAGTACGAACAGCCACCTTAGGATATCCACCTCTCTAATATTTAGCTAATAGATCCCAGACCGAAATCTATCTTAGAAAAAAACTTGGCACCCTATAACTAGTCAAACAAATTATCTATTCGAGAAAGAGGATACTTGTTCTTGGCCATTACTTTGTTCAACTGCCTGTAGTCAATGCACATCTGAAGGGAACCATCTTTTTTGTGCACAAACAACACGGGTACACCCCATGGAGAAACACTAGGACAAATAACACCCTTATCTAAAAGATCCTTAAGTTGCTCCTTGAGTTCCATCAACTCAATCGGAGCTATTCTATATGGAGAAAAAGAAATTGGATGAGCGGCCGGGAGCAAATCAATACCAAAATATATTTTCCTATCTGAAGAAACACCAGGAAGATCATTCAAAAAGACCTATAGAAACTCATTAACCATAGGGACCGAAGACAAAGAAGGACCTTCTGAGTTAGAATCTTTAACTTGGACCAAGTGATAAAGACAACCCTTAGAGATTAATCTACGAGCTCTAACATAAGAAATAGACCTCCCCTTAGGAACTAACAAAATACCTTCCCATTCTACAACCTATTCACCAAAAATCTTAAGGATAACCCTATAATTCCAACAATCCATACACGTATAACAAGAATGCAACCAATCCATACCTAGAGTTACATCAAAATCTACCATATCAAACTCAAGTAGATACTCCAAGGCCTTCTTGCTACCAATTGATATCACATACCCCCTATAGACTCTCTTAGCAATAATCGAGTCACTTAAAAGAGTAGAAATAGAAAAAGTATTTGAGATAACTTCAAAATTAAAATGAAAAGACACAACCATATATGGAGTCACATAAGAAAGAGTGGACCTTGGATCAAGTAATCAATACATGTCACGATAGAAAAGATGTGACGTGCCACTAATGACACCAAGTAATGCCTCAGATTCCTATTGGGACGCCAAAATATACAACCTGTTCCGACTAACACTAGAAAAAGGAGTAAGTAGCCAAAATAGATGTCTCCCCATTAGGTGTAGAAATAAAATATAAACCCACAAGAATCTTATTCATCCTCATAGCAGCCAAATTGACTGGATAATCCTTGAGCCGATAGCTCACCTATCCACACTTAAAGCATTTGTCCCTTCCTTCATATCAGTAGCCCCAATGAGGACAACCACAAAAATGATAAAAAAGACATAAAGAAACTAACTTACCTCTGCTCTCCTGAGATTGGGCAATTTTTGATTAAGAATTATCACCACCTTAAGGACGCCTATCTCTTGACTAATAAGGAGCACTACGACAAAAGGATCCTGAATAGAGACCGTATATAATCAAGGTTCAGTAATAATCCCTTCTATGGGAAATCCACAAAGAAGG
Organism: Capsicum annuum; assembly: GCF_002878395.1. Lineage (NCBI taxonomy): Eukaryota > Viridiplantae > Streptophyta > Magnoliopsida > Solanales > Solanaceae > Capsicum > Capsicum annuum. Next base: position 87,251,126 of record NC_061116.1, on the reverse strand, counting down.
ATTTATTTGGAGCAAAGGATGACTACTTTAGGCATGTTTGAAATGCCTGAATTTAAGGCTCGATTTAGATAGTACAATTTTGAGTTGATGACCATAACTCCTAGCCAATTTAATCCTATATTAGTATGTGAGTTCTATGCAACATACCAGATGGAGCTCAAGATATTATATCCCACAAAGGCAGTTATGGAAGGGTGGTGACCCGTTAAATGTTGTAATAATCAGAGATGTTCAAGTGAACATATCCCCAAGGACTATTTCCAGAATATTTTATGGGCTAGACTTCCAGCCACTGGTGAATACTGCTGAGATTGATTTTTGCATAGATGAGATGCAAAAGATAATGAGAAATCAAATTTACATAGAGGAAAAACTAGTTCACTTCTGGTAGATATCCATTTTTATCACTTCCAATGGAGAGGAGGTTAGTTAGCTGGTGGACCAGGAGTTAACCACAGTAAATTATAAAAAATACCCTAAACTTCATTGAAAAATGTGGTGGACTCTTGTACGATAGCCCAGTCAGGGCAGCTTTGATAGCTAGGATCATTGTACATTATGACCTGGATAAAGCCTAGTTGATTTCAAAAGAGATCAACGATCGAGCAGTAGAAACCGACACAGTTATAGAATTCCCTTATCTATTGATGTATATATGTATAGATACAGGAGTGCCAAAGATTCAAGATTTGGGATTGGCTCGTGACATTGCAAACCCAATTTCCAAGGCTACAAAGAAGGGAGAAAAAATAATTAGGCAAGCATTTAAGGCTAGAAAGCATGGTATTAATACTATAGGGTTCACCAACATGGGTGAAACCCTAATAGAGATTTCTCAGCCTAGTCCTTGGGCTTCAACAAATTCAACAAACACCTTTCAGACCCTGACTCCACCATTTACTGTGGTACCATAACTATTTATTGCCAGATCAATCCTTGCTGGTTATGCATTAGTGTCGTTGTCGTTCTTATCTGAGGTAAAGAAGAGACTGGGTATGGTAGAGATAAAAGTGAGGTTAATTGAGTCACTATTAAAGCCTTGGGTTTAAAATAAGATATGAGATATGATAAGAGCATTGTATACAAGGTTTGATCAGTTTGAGTAGTGGATCAGCTAGAAGTTAAAACAGATTTAGTCACCTGATTTAGCTAGAGTATAAGCTAAGCTGGATGAGCTCAAGAAGCCTGTCGAGGAGATGCATAAGAGATTATTCCTTTCTACACCTTTATTGAGGAGATACACGTAGAGGATAAATTTAAGGATATTTAGGGTGTTGGAGATTCAACCACCATAATATGTACTATAATGCTAGTGAGATAGGAAGAAAGAAAAAAGAGAAAGAGAATAGATAAGAATGATATTAAGGTTGTGAAAAAACAAATATTCAAAGTAAGTGGGATCACCAAATAAGGGTTCGAGAGATGACAACGAGGGCTGGTAGCTCTCGACCTGTAGACATTGTTGATGTAAGCTGTAGTCCAGCCCCGCCGCCTGAGTCGACACTAAGCGTATCGGCCACCACCGATGCTACTTTTAATTTGAGTGCTCCAATCACCACTAGGGCCACTAATAATGAGAGTGGGGCTCGTACTAAGGCACCATATACTGATATTGAATGAGCTGGTGCCTAGCACGCCCAAGTATGTCCTTTCCCCTTATTTTACATTATAGATACACTAGGGACAGTGTGTAGTTTCTTTTTAGGGGTGGGGGTGTACCGCATAGACGTTAAGGGTTGTTTTTGCCATTATTATCTTTCCATCTATTTTGGTTTGAATGCAGAACCGACATGTTTTAGTTTAAATGTGTAGTTTTTTTATGTTTTATTTTGTGTGATATTTAATTAGGAAGAAACTAAGTACCTAAGGTAGTCAGTGTGTTTTGATGATACCCTACCTAAAACTCTGAGTATAGCAGTATGATGTGTGTATTTATGTGACCTCTGTGAATCTCATAATGGGTTTAGAAGTAGGGTTGTAATAGCTGTGGCAAAAAAGTCCATAAACTTGATAGGAAGTAACTAGCAATATGACCATGTGCCGTGTGTGTGAGGCATTACCTAGTTCCTTATGTGAGTAGAATCCAGAGCTTGCCTAGTTAGTCTTACCTAGGATGTAGGATAGTCAGCAAGGAAAGGATCATAGGCCATTTTTGAAAGCAGACCACTTTAGCCAAAATAACTAACCAAATGTGAATAAGAATCCCTTGATCCAAACTTTGAGCCTTAATGGACCTAAATTTTTTGTTTACACCCATTCACCTTCCCATTTTAATTGTAATGAACCTATTTTGGTTGTGGTCCTCCTTGAACACTGTGCACCTTAACTTAGGAAACTTGCCTAAGAGTAGGGTGGCTATCATATAGGTGCACAAAGAAAAGTGGGTATTAAGAAAGGGTGTAAATAGAAAAAAAGTAGGTTTGGGTATGGTAGAAAAAGAAAAATGAGAAAATTATGAAATGAAAGAGAAAAAGAAAAAAATATTATTAAATATGAGAAAAGAAAAGAATAGAAGACTGCACCCAATCTGAATTAGTAGAAAAAGGAATAAAAATAGAGAAATAAGGGTGGATTGAAAGAAAAATTTGAAAATAAGTGAACCTCAAGTAATTGTAGTGCCAAGGAGGCTTAGTCACTGAAAATTTCCAAATATATCATACAAGCCCAAGCATATGTTACAAGCCAAAAAAGTTATATGGTGTTCCTAACCCAACTGTCCAAAAACCAAGGCAAAGAATATAAGGGCAAGCCTACGATATTATATGCACACTGTGGAACTTCTTTGTGAGCGAGAGTGTCTCTTGACCATCCTTGCATTATCATGTTTGATCTAGGTGAGTGAATGAGACTTCTTTGACTGTGAGGGTACATGGGTCACGTTGTTAGATTATAACCTATTTGGGTAGTGTAGCTTATAGATATGCCTAGTTATTTGTTGCTAATGTCATGCCATCACTTAATTCCCTTGGGTCATGTTGTTGTACTTCATCTGTATGCATGGTTGGGTTTGAAAGTATAAAAATAGGAGAGGGTAATGTGTTTTAAGCTAAAGTTAATAATGAACTGCCAAAGGTATCTTAGAATCTTCCTGTTTAAGCATTGTATTTGTTTTTGTTTTGTGTGTTTTCCTGAGGACATGCAAACATTCTAAGTTGATGGTGTAGATATGTCGTGGTTTCATGGCATATGTTATGCTTAAAATGGTGAAGTTATGCATTGACTTAGGTCATTTTGTCAGATATAATGTGTATTTTGTTTGTATTGTAGGGAAATTGGGTAGGAGGTTGCCTTGAATGAAATATGGAAGAAAATGCTCTCAAATATTAAAGTACTGGTTAGGTTACAATTCATTAAGACACCTTATGACTCATAGACAAACTCATAACAATAACAGTGGAAAAGGCTAAAGATGATAAACCAAGTAAAGATTGACCGCGACTCATGAGGAGTGACTACGAGTAGTGGTGTGCAGCCGTAACAATAATAATGAGCAAATATGAAGCCCAGAAGATAAATAATAGAAGGCTATGAGACATAAGGTCAAACTACGACTCGTAGTGAAAAGTCGTACTGTGACCAATTTATAAAGTTTTGAAGTTTGATGCTCCAGTTATGATTAGTGAAGACCATGAGTTGTAAGCACTAACTACGACTCGTTCTAAGAAGTCTTAAAGACAATAGACTCAAGAGTCCGAATATTGAAAAGCTACTGGAGTGACTACGATTATCAACATATGACCCATAAGGTGACTATATGAGTCATAACAATTGAAGCCCTAAGAGAGCTACGATGACAGACAGCGAGTTGTAACTAGACTTAGGCTTTATTTGTTTGCACTTAATGAAGGTCTGAATCTGAACAGTTCAGACTTCAGGCTATTAAGCGAATTTGTTTTTTATTAAGATTTTTGGTCTCAATAGGTCTGAATGGATCTTAATCATTCAGATATAGAACTAAGTCTTAATAGGTTTGAAGAGGTATTTTTATCTTGGATAATATTCATCGTCACTCTATTCATAATCATCAGTCACCACCTCCGTCACTGCCACCATTGTTAACCATTAATCACCAACCACCTCTACCATCACAGCCACCATCAATAATAAATATCTCTATCAACCACTATTATCAACCGCTACCCTACTTACTACCTCTATTATTCTAATTATATTCACTGCCACCACTACCGTCAACAACACCTCCATCATCAGTCACTACCGGTCAATCCTACTACCGACCAACTCATCTATCACAACTAGCACCACCTCTAATTGCCACTAATATGTCTACATATTCTTCGGAAACCACCACCATTGTCACTAGTAACGCCATCTCTAGCACCACTTTAACCACTATCATCACTATAATTTATCTCTACTAATAACTATCTCCACCGTCACAACTAAGAACATTTCCAACTAGCACCAACGCATCATCAACCATCATGTATTTATTTTTCAATTATCACAATCAATACCTCTAACTACTAACATCAACCAATGTCATATCACAACCACCACCACCACTATTAGTTGCCACCATCATAACAGTCACTACAATACCAACCATCACAACTATCACCACCAACATTACTAATCAGTAACATTAATTATTGTCACTGCAACCATCCTTACAAACCATCTCCACTATTACTAACAAACATAAATATTTTTTTCAATCAAATAATAATTTTACTATATTAAATTACATATTTTTATAATATATAATTAGTTTTTTATTTGAATTAGATTTTTAATTTTATTAAATGTACAAATAATATTCTTTTTGCAATGTTGAAAAACAAACAGTCTTAATCATTCAATTTTCAGATCTAGAGACAACATCTTAATCATTCAGATGTGCATTCAGATTCAGACGTATGAATCTTAATAAAATCAAATGCAGCCTTAATGACTCGTTGCTAGAGGCATAACCAGTTTTGACTTAATTTTTCCTATTTTTTTAATTAGGAGTTCTTTATTATTTTAAGATTCTATAAATATCCTAGGGTTATTCTTTTATTAAGTTGTGCACTTTTGATACTTTTTACATAATTAGACTGCGGATACTCGATATTTTTATTCCTAGGTTTTGGTTGTCAGTTTGAGATTTTGGATTTTACTCTTTCATTATTATGAAATTAATCACATCTCTCCATTTATTTCCATGGATTTTTGCATAAGCATGAGCAACTAAATTCCTTAACTAGGATTATGAGAACCCTGATAGATTAACAAAGTAGAAGAAGTGGGAGATTCATCTAGATTGTTGTGATTGCATGTATTTTAATCTTTTTCGTATTAATTGTCTTCTAAGCTAATGCTAAAGCTTGTGAATTAACTGTATTTGAGATCATCCTTATAAGGGAGTTTAAGATTCGTAAAAGAGATTATGATAGTGATTCGGGGCTATCAACCCTTATCTAATCAACTTGAGACCCAAAATGTTAGAGTTGTATTAGGGTCAAGGACAAGGGACAGTAAGGCGACACCCTGAGACTCAAAAGTTGAAGGGTTAGATTTACCAATGCATTTACAAGACGGTTAATAATACCTAACTTATTAGACTTTGCATGTATAGTAAAGGAATAGATGAATTGAACACGAGAATCTTACAGATTTAGAAGCTAGAGAGATTACATTCCTAGTGTTCATCTTCTAATGTTTACAACCTCAAGTACTCAAGTTTGGTTACATGTTACTTTGACTTTAAGATCATCTCATTTACTTTTTTGCATTGCTTGTTGTTTCATTAAGTTTGAAATATAATTCCATGGATTCTTTGGGGGTTCAACCCCAACCTAGTTTGGGTTACTATCTTTGACATTAGCCGTAGCCTACTTCTTTGGAGGTTAGTTTTGGGTGTTATCAGATCACAAACCCGGAATCCAACTAACATCATAATCATGGCCTTGGGCCCAATAATATATATCCAGCATAACCATAATACCATAATTAGATAAATCATAATAATCCACCGAGTCAAGTAGTAAATCTTATAATAACTGGTTATTAACCTAAACTATGTCTAACATATTCATAACTTAGAGCAATAAGATCCTAAAGGCATGACAAGTATTTCACCTTAAGGGTCTATTTTCCATTCTATCCCCAAACTTCTAAATTAGGATAAGTCATGGTGTTCTACCTATAATCATATCCTAACATCCCTATCTAATATGAAACATATATAATACACTATCTCATAAAGAAAAGTAGACAGAAGCCTACCTCAATGTCGAATCGCAAGTCCTTGAATCATCCATAAATCACCCATCTTTGCTCCAAGATCTTAAAATGTCTCCATGCTAAAAATAGTAATCTATATGTCATAAGGAATTATAAGACCTAAATCTAAGAATTTACATGAAAATGATTGAATTTAATCGGGAAAAGTAATGGAAAATAACCAAGGAGTGTTGAACTAACTTACCTTATATCAATGGATGATTACCCACACTTTCCCTCTTCTAAAGCTCTAAAAATGGTGAAAATCAATTGAGAAAGTGAGGGGAAAATTAGGTAAAGAAGGTGATATAAAACCAATAGGATTCACTTAAGTGATCCACAATAATGGGTGGCCCTTCTCTTAAGCGTCCCAATGCCGCTTAAGTGACCTTTATTTAAGCAACAAGTTCTTCATTTAACCGACTGGTGGGACCAAGAAGGTCACTTAAGCAATCATCTCTTAATAGACCCAAGTATGATCGTACCAGCTTATGCTAGGCACCAGATTTTTCTATGTCCAAATGGACTTCGATCGGGTGCTCGAGATTCGTTCGGGATCCCATACGTGTAAATGGACTAAGATACCGTACAAAACTCAACATTCTAGACTTGACAGAACCATTAAAACTTTTATTCAAGATATTTTCAAGTAATAGGGGCTGATACTTATATTTATCATATTATCTGTCCAATAGCCCAAAATGGGTTTGAAAGACTCAGGACCTAAACCAAGGGTCTCCTAGTCTAAAATCAATATTTTGGAGCTAATAGAGCTACAAAAATTTTCATTTAAGGTTATCTACTAGGATTTTTTGGCCAATACCAAATCCTAAATGTCGAAAGTTCCAATATAGGGTAATGATTCAAAAACCCAAATGAACTATACGTTAACCGAACCGATAGAAAACTGCAAGTAAATCAAGGAAATGACCTAGAGGGCCATTACACAAAAGCAATTACAAACTTGAGTTATGAAGTAGCAACAATATCAAATGAGAAAAGTAGAAATGAAATAAGACACAGAAAGAAAATAAACCCAAGAAATAATCAGAACTAAGTAGGGTGATTATGTTTTTTTAATTATTATAAGATCAAGGAAAAGATGTTTAACAATCAAGGAAAAACTAGGAGTCTAAAATAAGCTTACTATTTTTAGTTCACTTGATGTCCTGTTAAGGGGATGATAGCTTGTCAACCTTAGGCAGAATGTGAGTTGAGGTTACCTCACTTGACAACTTAAGTAGACAACTCATCTATTGGTTGACAACTCATCAACATCTTTAGCATGAACACCCAATGATGACGATAATTGATTCCTTGTGGTCCCCAGTACTTTTCTTTGACCTAATACTTCCCCTTGTTGAAATATCCCTTAGCATAAACACGTGCACTTTTTTTTATTTTTCTCTTTTTGATTAGATTTTCCTTTTTGAATGTTCTTCTTCAATAAGACATGAAGAAATTAAGGAGCACATAAGACATGAAGAAATTGAGGAACATATGAATATTCAGAATTTGACCCTTTTTCAAACAAGCTCAAAATTTTATGAAATTTTAACCATGAACTCCTTTAAACCTCCCAAACAAAGCCCGAATATTTTTAAGCCTCAATTTCCAACAAATTCCTTCATATTTGAGAACCCACTTCTCTTGTTCTTTAAACTCAAATTCAACAATGGTGGAATACTCAAATCAACTTAAATTAATCTCAAATTTTAGATTTTGACTCTCTATACACTAGAGATTATGATTATGGTATCAAAAATACAAACAAGACTCATAAACAATGACCCAATTCAAAAATTACCAAATTATATCTCAACACTAATTTTTTTATAAGAAAAAAATTCAACTTTAGGATTATGGAAATGATTGTAAACTCGGCTATAATACCAAATGATAAATACCAAACTGCAAAAATAAGAATCTAACTAAAAAAATAAGAAGTAAAATTGATATAAAATCATGATAGACATAAGAAGGTAGAAGAAATAGGAACTAAAGGATGTTTCAATTCCAACACTACCATAATTATATTCACCTAAAACCACCTATCTCTTATGGTGAACAAGAGGGAATTATAAATCCCTTGAGATCACATTTCTAAGAAAACACTCATCAAAATCTCACCAAAACTCTCTTAAGAGTGATGTTTGATAAGTGGCAAATTTACCACTCATTTGCATCCTAAATTCATGCATACTGCTACAATTTAAGGGTATGAATAAGACAAGTATGTTACTTGAATGCACTAATTTCCACATTTTATAGGCATACGGGTTAGGAGAATGAAAGATGTAGATTTGAGATGAAAAGGACCAAAAAGGAGACATAAGTGCAATTGGAAGACCTGAAGCAGAAACAAGCCTCAGTTACCGCAATCATGGTCAGTGAGCCACAATTGCAGGCAGTCAAGCAGGTCAAAGTTTCACAATTATGATGTCCTTACTACGATCATGGACAAGATACAGTGATCGTAGCTAAGCGAGAAATGTACCCAGGGGAAGTTTTGTAAATTCATGCAGCCAAACCCAATTCTTTTTAAAAGCTAAAACCTTTTCTCTTTTGGGAATTCTACACCCTTCTAATATTTTGAATTTGAAGTTTAAATGCTAATTTAGGCAGCAATTGTATTTTGATTTTGTAGACTTTGAATTTAGCATATTGGAAGAATGGATGCTTTGAACAATCTCTATGATATATTTTTCTCTATTTCCTTCATGAGTAGATACACTTTCATTGTCTTGGAATTGTGTTGAACTAAGGTGCAATTATATGTGGGTTGTTATGTATTTATGTATATGCTAGTTTGTTGATGATGGGTTTTACAATTACTTGGTTATATTAGTTCGGATTTGTAGGTGAAAGTCTCAAATACCCAAAATGTATTTGTGGGTGAAAACCCCAAATTCTAGAAAGCTCAAACCATTCTTGAAAGAGGGGTTTGGGTAAATGTTTGGAACCCATATCATCCTTGAAAGAGGGGTTTGGGTAAACGTTTGGAACCTATATCATCCTTGAAAGAGGGGTGTGGTGGACAAGGCAATGGTAGACAATTAATGGATGTATTTTGCTAATTTTTGCTATCTTTGGTATAAGGGTGAGTAAGACATTGACTATATCTTAGGCATCTTCCTAGAAATAGGGATGCCTAATTGAGGTAATAGGTAGTTGTAGTGGCACACTTGTTAGGTACCCAAAAGGGTCAACGAGTGAAATTCTTGAGGATTTGTTGACAAACTAGCCTCAAGGATCTTAGACCTAGCCTACCATATTATTGGTAACTAGAATATACACCAAATTTTCATGCACCCATGCATAACTTGCCCTTAGGTAGACATAATACAAATATTCTTCTCATATTGAATTTAAAACACAATTGTTGTTTAATTTTGTTAACTTGAGTTGCTATTGACAAATACTTTCCAACAAAACAACCCCCCATTATTATTCATGAGTTTTTTTTTATGCATATTGTGGGTAGATTTTAGTAGTAATTAACACACATAGGACTAGAATTCTAATTTCGCTCCTCATGGATTTGACTTGAACGTGAGTTGATATATTGACAACGATCGTTCTCTACCAATTTTAATAGTATAGGTGAGCATTATTAAAATGGCATCATTGTCGAGGAGTGAAATTTAGCTTTCACTTGTGCGGCATTTAGTGTTATTTTGATTATACTCGTAGTGGTTTTTTATTTATTTTGGTTGTTGTTTTTGTTTCCCTTTTTAGGTGATTTCCGTAGTGTTCACGGAACTATGAGTGACAATACAAGTGTTGCCGGATCCTTCGATGGCCATCTTGATGACGAAGAGCAACTCAATAACGTTGGACGTTCAAGTGCCATCCGTATCCCTTTTACTTATGGGAACGATGTCTTTTATGTCATGAGCGTCATATTGCATATGCTACAAATAAAGGGGCTTTTATGGGGAAATCCTATGAGGACCCCAACTTACATTTCAAGAACTTCATGGAAGTGTGTTCACCCTTTTATATTACACATATAACCCAAGAGTCCATCCAGTTGTTGTCAGAAATCACTTCAATGACATCTCTCTAAGTAAGTGGTTCAATCACCATAAATTATCTGGCTATCCCCAATCATCTAAATGCATTGGTGTCCTCTGTCTACAACCAAAAAATTGTGATTCAAATATTTTTAAATATTTCTTTGCATTATTATGGCTTAATCTTTTACTCTCTTTCTATATAGTTCAGAAAATGCTTCCCATGCTGCCATATTCTCCTAGCGAATCCTCTGTGTTTCTAATAGGTGATGATAGCTAATACTTCCCCTTCCCTAGTTTCTTTTTTTTTTTCATCGGGCCAAAAGTCCCAGCAAACCAAAACTAAAACCCAAAGTCTAATATCCCCAAAATCAAACACCCCAAAGAGAAACACTTAGAAAACACTAGAATACTCTTAACTACAAATAGAAATATGCTCAATTAAGAAGTCGTTGGAGAACCACTTTAAAGAAGGCTATCGGGGATGATTGATGAGCCAGCTTCTTGACACCAAAATATAGAATAAACGCAAGTAATCATTTCCCCTAGCCACAGATTCGACATGAAAAAATAACTCAGAGAGCTTGGAATGATTTCATCCAAGACACTTACAAGTCTCATAAGTACCATGAAATCAATTCCAAGGAAGACTTCTTCATCTCTTTATTGGATTTCAAACCATATCTGTTTTTATTAGGTAACAATAATTTGCAATATCACACTAGATCTTAAAAATTTCTTAAGATTTGAGTCATTAACTATTGTTCCTTTCCAATAGTTTGAGCCTCGATTCAAAGCTAATACCACTGTTAGGAGAGGGTTTATAGCTAATTTATTATTTTTTCAAGAAATATTTGTCAATCCCTAGAAGGTAATATTACATTGATACCCTTATAACTTGCTATTCACCATATTCTTATCATGGGAATCTGTTGTCATAATTTGTTTGATCATTGTGGGTTGTTATTTTATTTATTAGTTTTGCAATTATGATTGCTGATGACACATCTATGTTAGTTATTTCTCTGTTTGTGTTGTTGCATCCGTACTATTTATTTTGATACTTCTATACTCTCAGATTAGGTATTTGCATTTTTCATATTGATAATATTTCTTCCTTGTGACGGAACCTCCTGGAAATTGTAACATCTTAGGGAACCTGCAAAATGAACACCCATGTTAGCGAAAAAATCAGCAAGATGATTCCCTTCTCTATATACATGCTCCACCAATATTATAGCAATGTCTCTCAAAAACTTAAATCTCTTCACTTCCATACTTATCTCCCAAAGGACCTCCCATATGCCATTAAGAATTTTCTTTAATATCAGTGAGTCTGTCTCCATTACTACAGGGGGTAGTGGTCATTAATGCAAAACTCCAATCAAGGAATGAAAGCTTTAGCATTATCAACTAATATTGTACCCTCTGGTAGCCCAGTATCTTCTTCATAGACAAAATTTCCTTTTGAATCTCTCTCATAAAAGCCCCTTAAAATAGGTATGAGATTGCCTTTTGAAGCACCATCTATGTTACACTTATAGTAACTGATTTCAGGTTTTTTCCAAAGCACCACTCTAGTCATAATAGTAAGAGTATATTCCTCCAGTAATTTAACTAGTAACGGCTAATTAGAAGGGATAGACTGCAACTAATAATATTTTCTCCTTGTCAAAAACCAAAATTGTTTACTAATCTCCTCAGCTGCCCTATAGAAGGACATGTTCTCTCCATGTTTAAGATCATTTATTCTCTTCCATAGTTGCCAAAAAATACATGCAGGAATCCCCTCCCAAGTTTCATCAAAGTCACATCATGTAAAAAAAGTGCAGCATCCATAATTTGTTATGAACTAATGATATAATATCTAATACGATGTGATATGCTCACTCCTTGCACAAACACTATCAATTCACCACCATAACTTTTTAGTTGATGAATATCTAATAAAATAGCATTAGGGATCAAAAAGAAAATAACATCACCAACTCGCCACCACCACCCTCTTATTCCTTACATTATCTATTGTTATTGTACTCTACTACTCTTGAGGCATTACTATGTTAGAATTTACACCTATCAAGCAGTGTCTGCTACAAAGAATCAAGTTGCCGATTCTTCTAGTTTTACTAAATTAAAAATAGAATAGCAACTACAGGACTCCGTGTTTTGTCCCTAAGCATATACTATAAAGAGTAATGCCCAACTTCTAGTAGAAGCATCAAATAAAAATAGTTTTGAACATCTATAGGATTATTATTTCCATAACATAATTAAAAAATTTAATTATGATATATGACATTCAAGCTGGAGATAGATTATGTACTTATAAAGCAAATAAGAAATCAAGAGTAGTAACGAACCTTGTCGGGCTTGAACATGACCTCACAGGCACCGTAAAGTGATTCAGATGCAGTTCCAAAAATAACAAAATCTTTTGCAAGCTCCCTGCATAACAAGTGTTACATCTAAGTAGAAATACCATAAACATGTAATGCCATGGGGCAAAGTAAATAAGTCTCCAGATTCTACAAACTTAAAGCAGTAAAAAGAAAGTCAACATAAATTGATCCAATAGAGTCCATGGTGCAAATATAAGGCTTATCATCATCTCTTAATCTAGAAATTACAGGTTGACACAAGTTAATAACACCAAACCATAAGCCATATAGATATGTCATCAACCATCTTGGTTAAAAGATAGTTCAAAAATTAGCACTCACAAAAGATAAGAATATAAGACCAAAGAGTATAATTAAAAATTTAGATCTCTGGAATAGGCAGGAAAAAAAAACTATGCTCCAAGACTATTCAAACAAGCAATTGTCAGACCAATAAGAACCATAATCTTGAATTGTCTCTCTTCTTATTAGTTGTGAATTATTAAGGAAAGTCTAAGATATGAAATCTAGTTGAATAACCAAAAAGAGCATTGAAATATAAAATAATTTATTAAAGGTATACCAACTAGTAATTGATAATGTCAGAGGATAATGAAGAACATATGTCAAGAAGTTGCTAGAATTAGTTAAAGTGGAAAACAACGATACATAAATCAAGAAAATAAATTTAAAAATTGGGTATGTTGCTATTAACTTAATAAGCTAAAAAGTATAGTGGTCACTTAGTTGAAATGGGTGAGGCGAGACATATGATTGTTGAGTTGTAAAGAGTTATTTGATTCCATATTTCTTTTGTCTCTTATTCTAAGGTAGACAAGAAATCATTGAAGGATTTGTTTTCCTTATTCAAGGATTAGTTTTCCTCATACTTTGCACGTGTCCTCTCTATTTGTTCCATAACTCATTAATTTATCTTAAGATATCATTACGATGATCATTCATGTCAACACCCTCAAATTTATTCTAAAATAAGCAAAACATGAGTTGAGTTAATGCATTGCAAGTACTGTTAGACTTTATACCTAGAGAGATATATTAAGAAAGGACTACAACATAAACATCATATGTTTTCAAGATTATTGGGTTTAATTTCCTAAAATTCCAATAGGAGCTTGAGGTCCATGATTAACAAATGATCTTAAAAGGAATAACACCTACATTTTCTATAGATAGTTCATGGCTATCAGTACCAAAATTGTAAGAGACATAAAACCTGTATGAGTTATATACAATGTTAAATATTCTTATACAACTAGTTCTAAGATTTTAGTATCAGACTCAAAATAAAGTGTCTGGCTATGATCAATCTTGTAAATTTACTACTCGTAAGCACATATCATGTTATAAACAAAGAAACTAACACTACTACTGGGCAATTACCTCTATATGGAAAATGGTACTCTGTTGGACTGTCCTCTAACCTATTTTTGGATAAGTTGCATGAACTCTTCCCTTTTTATTCCACACCTATGTCAGATTCTCCAAAAATACACTACTTTTGGAGAACTTGACACACACCGATTGATATTTTTGAAGAGTTCGAGCAACATAGATTTTGGTGTTTGTATTTCCCTAGTATTTGTGCTAGTGTGGCTGATATTTTAAAATATTTTAGGGTGGTCCTTTTAAGGATAAGTTATGAAGATTTAAAATAGAAAAACAAAGTTCAAACTTCATTTGACAAAAGGGAACAAACTAAATAGGGCAACCTTTTTCAAGTGATGTAATGTGGATACTAGTTTCACCTATTTGAGAGTGTTACATAACTTGATCGGTAGATGGAGACAATGAAATGTCCATTTCCATATCTACTTTATTGAGAATTAAGTAAAAAAATGTTACAAAACTTTTTTCTATAATATCTTGGGTGATGACATACTCAGGATCCATATGACCTAAATAAGAAAGCAAAGTTCCCTTTGCATCATCAAGGTAATTAACGATACTTGAATTTTACTCATAAGTCCACAACCTGGAGTTCTATTGATATCTATATTTACCAATTCAAAGCAAATAGAACTATCTTTTGAAGTATGTGCAAGACCAAAATCTGCAACCTATCATATTATAGTTAAAAGAATAATCTGCTTGTCCCAAGATCTTATAAAGTAGTAGAGAATGTTTTAAAGTTTAACATTTTCCAATTCGGTAGGCAAGAACAGAAGATTTAAGATTTTTCCTTGTAGTAAAATGAAACTAGGTTCACTCTCAACAAAGTTCTCATCCAATAATGTGTGGATTGATTTGATGTCCCTATGACATAGAGGAAGATCACAATAGAAATTAAGATATTCCTACATGGAGGCAACAAGAAATAAGGCACAGAGTGTTAAGCGGCTTACAAAATTATAACAATTGGATAGAGTATAAAAATTATACCAAAGTGTTTGCCACATCAATAACTGTTTGAATTTTAGTACACCAACTGAAGGGAGTTGTACCTAGATCTTTGCTTATATTTAGAGTAACAATAAAGCAAACCAACAATTACTTTAAAATGGTAGCGAAATATGCAATATATATTTTTCAACATAAAACATTAATAACATACCAATGGATAAAAGGTAATTTTTTGTTAATAATAGAACCGATATATAAGACTTGAAGATTAAGAGCATACTGTGAAACTGATCCTTTAAGCATCCATTTGGCATATACTCATACATAAGAAACCTGCACCATGATAAAAATTCAGTATCAAAGGAAAGATATCAATACATAACTAGTTAATAGGTCACCTAACATTGAAAGCTGGACAAAGACATAAGAAGTTAGAAAAAACAAAGCAAGAAAGTTATAAGTATGATTCCTAAAACTCTCATGCCTTTCGGTGCAAAAGCCCTTTAGAGAAATGAGAGGACAATGATGTAGTCGAGCAAGAAGTTCTATTTGTCTGCAAAACTCATCATCAGCCTACTCAGAAACCTTGTTCATTCTCTTCACTTCTACCATGGAACCATTCTTAAATTCAACTTTGTATACTGTGCCAAATCCTCCTTGTTCAATAGTTGTGATGAAGTTGTTGGTTTCTTTCTTTATCCTCTTATAGCTATATTTCTTAAACATAAAAGTCATACCAGTGTGCATGCAATTTACATAAGTAAACAGGATAAGAACCCTAGAGAATACATGAATAGATCTTGTAGTGTCTGCTTTGATAAGTACATAATTAGTCTAAAAGAACCACAAAATTACCTTCCTAGAATATTTTTGGTGGCTGTATAAATGATTTGGATGGTATCTTATTAGTTGCCTCAGAATCTTCCAGCTTTTTGGTTTTCCTCCAAATCAGAATAATTAAGATAAGCACCAGTAGGACTGCCATGATTGTAACTACTAAACCAACAACTAGTACCAATGTAAGGTGGTAAGAATGGTCATTTTCCTTAAGAGATGTAAAGGAAAGTTGAGTGGGGTAAAAAAAAGAAGCTTTTTGACGAAAGCCCAAGACTCAAGCATTTTCGATCTCTATTTTTGTGCGAAAGTATTATAAAATCCTGAATGGAATCCATCCTTACCCAACTAGAAGCAAATGAAAGAGGGGTGGCCGGGAACGTACATTTAGGAAAGAGAAAGAAATAAATGAGTAGCTTCAATAAAACAAGCAAAAAATACTATAAATACAGCCTATGAAAGGAAAAGATAAAATCAATTGGAAAAGGAGGAATACCTGGAATTCCTTAAGTTTAGAGTAGAGCTTTGACGGAAAACTAGATCGTCGAGATTAGGGCAGAGCTACTTGGTGGAAAAGCAAGAGTGATCTGAAGAGAGACTAGGGTAATTTGCGATGATTTTTCTGAGGAAATGAAGAGCTTTTTAATTTTTACTTCTAATATAATTTGATTTGTCACTTCAGTTTTTGTTAAAAGAAAAGTTTTTTTTAATAATTTAATATTAAATGTAGCACACTTTTTTTCATTCAAGATTGTATTTATATAATTTGTGGCCAGATACTTAATTCTTTAGGGACCACATTTAGTACCTACACAGTAAAGTACATAAATAAGGATCGAAATCTAATCTTGTCCCAATACCTATATTTTTATAGACGATATTATTAGCTCTTCCCTATATGTTGTTATAAATAAGGCTTTTTCTTGTAGTAGAGATGAGGGCCATTAGGGAGTTTGTCCTGGCATTGCCCTAGGGGATGAAAGAGTTCTTCACCACTTGCCACTCATATGTGTCTCGCTCTTATTATAAAAGTATTGAGAGGTCCAGAAGAAGAAGGGAGCTACCATTGAAAGGTTGAGAAATCCTATTCATCCTTTGCAGAGTTGCACCGAAAGCTCTAGGCCTCACATGACAAGATGGTAAAAAAGGAGAAGAAGAGAGACAAATTCTTTAACAAGATAAGGAAAGGTAGGGCCTTTGTAATGTACAAAGACCCTGAGACAGACTACCTTCTTCCCGAGTTGAGAGTGAAAATGAGGCCTCAACTGAGTTTTATGGTCCTGAGAAATGATGTGGACTTTGAGAGAGAGAGAGAAGATCTTGATGCAGTTTCAGGGAGCACCCTTATTCCTTCTTATGCTTTATTATTTATGCAGTAAGGACACTGCAAGCTTATTAGTTGGTGGTTCATGTCTTCGAATTTATTATTTTAGGCCTATATTATTTATATTTCTTGATAATTTGATGTTACTTTGGATGATTTTTATTTTTGTTATGGGTTGTAATATTTGGGCACTCTAATGATGCCCACATTTGCATAGATTAGTAGTTTTTGTTTTTAGATTTTTACTTTATCTTTATTTTGTGCATGGTGATATTGGAAGAGCTTTTCCTTATGATAGATTCAGTGATGACATTCTTAAGGGAAAAAGAATCAAGATTGGGTTTTGAGCCATAGAATGTAGGGGAAGTCTGAGTATCCGTGAAATTGATAACTCTAAACTTACACATTAATTTAAGAACAAGGTGGTCATCGTCAATATATATACCCAACTTTAGAGTCGAGGTCGAATCCATGAGGAACAATGTGAGTGAAAACTAAATTAGATTGGAATGATAGATACCAGCTAAATTCAAATCAATAGTACAAAAAAATAAAAATTAGTGGTATGAAAGATATCACACATTGATATTTTCTTTTGAGATTTTCTAGTATTAATTCGGGGTTATGAATAATTAGAGTCTAGGCAATTAGGCATGGATAATGGGATTGTGATTTCCTAGGGGCAACATATGCATAAGTATGTGATAATTTGATTTAAATTCTAAGTATTGGTGATGTGGTAGGCTAGGTTAGAAATCCTTGAGGCTAGTTTGTCAACAAAACCCCAAGGGTGTCACTTATTAACCCTTTCGAGTACCTAATGGGTGCTTCGATCAAAAGTGCCTAATAGCTCAATTAAAAAACATTATTTCTAGGATGGTTCCTAAAGTATAGTCAACTTCACAGTCACCCTTATGTCTAATATGGTGAAGATCAGTCAACCATGCTCATAAATTCTCTATTATTGCCTTGGTTCTCATATCCCTCTTTCAAGGATGATATGGGTTCCTAAAGTTCACCCAATACCCTCTTTCAATGATGGTTTGAGCTTTCAAGAGCTTGGGATTTTTATCCATCAAACCCATTTGGGTATTTGAGGCTTTGACACATAAATCCCAACCAAGTTACTCAAGCAATAATAGAATCCAACATCATAAACTAGAAAATTCACAAACAAATCACATCTCACACATATTTATAACATATTCTAGCATAATCCCAAGAAGAAAAACTAGTTACTCATAAGATAAATAAGTAAAGAGTTTTCCCAACATCTCCATTGATTTGATTTGAGAAAATCTAAGTGAATGTCACTTCAAACTATTAGATAAAACAAATATTCAATGGGAGTTCACTAATTCTTCACTTGGAAGTGACTCCAAAATATTCTTCACCCAAAATTTATACAATATTTTCTTTTCCAAGGATGGAGGCTACAAACTCTAGAACAATGTCTAAAAATTAAGGAAGATGAAATATGATGAATTTTTAGGGTTTGATCCTTCCTTTTGTTAAATTTGGGATTAGCCACGTGCATATACATTTTTGCCTTTGGTTGCATTGTTCCACAAGACCACGATTGCATAGCCTTGGACGCAACTGCGGCTAACGTAACTGCAGTAGGTTGACCTTATTGACTAACCGTGATTGCGGTCCTCAGACTGCGACTGCAATAACTGAGGCCATGTTTTCTCCTCGTCTTTAGTTTCACTTTCTTGATTCCTTTTGATCCTTTTTATCTCCAATCCAAATCTTTCTATCTAATCAACAATATGCCAGCAAAATGCTAATATTAGTGCATTCAATCACAATTATGTACCATTTATTCATTCAAAACATGGTAATATGCATGAATGTTGAATTCAAATAAGTGATAAAATCACCACATATCAACACCCGCAACTTAAAGCTTTGCTTGTCTTCAGGAAACACTACCCCTTATCATGAGACATTACACTTCTATGCCCAATTCTCATGCCTCAAAGATCATAATGACTTCAAGCTTAGTCACTATCAAAAGTAGCTTATTGCATATGGGCTAAGCTATTCTCCCTACACCCCTCATCATGAAATGTAATATCTAAGTATGCATAAGACTTTTAAGAGAAACCAAGAAACAACAACCAATACTCTAAAAGTGACTTACTTTAGATAAAAACTAATCTATACTCCATTTGTCTCATTGCTTGGAAGATGACAACATCACCAACCTCAAATCGTTCACATGCCTCCTCATAATAAATAAATTTCTACACACCAAGCTACCAAATATACTATAAGAAATTTAAGTGCGAAAGATTTCTCCCTCACAAATGAACTCTCAATGTCAACAAGAGTCATACCATTGGATTGCCCCTATTTTGAATCTCCACTACAAAGAATGTAAATGGTTGAAGATCTCAAATGACTTTTTGAGATTGTAATTGTAGGTTTGGGTTAGGGTTGGATATCATTTGGGAACAACATGGCTAAAACCTTCCTTGAACATCTACATTACACTATTTAATATGCCTTTTTGACTATGGGCCACTCTTCTTTGGTCTTTTCTCTTTTCATATACCTACTTTTTGCTTCCTCTGTTCACCCATTTTCTTCTATTTCGTTTTTTTGTGATTTTTATGCAATTCTTTCCTTTGTTTGACCCTTTCTTTGTTATATATTTTTTTCAATGCTTGGGCACTTAGGCAACAACAACAATAACAAACCCAGTGAATTCCCATTAAGTGGGGTCTGGGGAGGGTAAAATATATGCAGTCCATACTGCTACTTCTGAAAAAGTAGAGAGGTTATTTCCAATAAACCCCCATCCTAAGATCAAGAATAGTTAACACGGTCATAGTAATACCTAAAATGCTTGGGAACTTAGGCATTTCACTAAAAGTTTCATGGCCTCAAACTTACTTCCATCAATATTTACCACCCCCAACTTTGGCCTTTAGCTTAAAGGTGCATTTTCAAGTTCAAGGAGGGTATGGTTTAAAAGAGGGATAAAAAGAATAGTTCACAGCTTGTAACATGTTTGTCAAAGAAACATCCAAAGGCTTAAAGTGGGTTACTAGGGATTACATTTATGCACGGGTAGGATTTTTAGGCTAAAGTGGTATCCAATATCATAAAGATGGCCTAAGATCATTTCTCCAGCCAAATATAATATAAATTAGCTTTGAGAGACTAACAAGGCAAGTTCTAGATAACATAAGTATACAAGATATGAATGCACAAAGCTCTCTACACAAGGTATGCAAAACTTACCAAAAAAGCTCAATTGCTCCTCCAGTTAGAAACAAATTGAAGTATCTATCACTATACATAAGTTATAAGCCACAAGAAAAGAAAAAGTTCTATTATAAAGTAGCTCACGTCCATGCCCCTTGAGTTTTTGTAAAATTTTAGATGGAGGAGGTTGTTTGCTTTGTGTTTGAACCACACGTAATTTTGCTAAACATGGAAACAACCAAAGCTTTAGTCTCACATTTTGGCTTAATATGGGTAAACCAACGATATGGTTACTCAGACTTCACCAATGGTGCAAAATAGGATCCCCTCCTCTTTTGCAAAGTTCAGTAATAAGAGAAGGGAAAGGAAGTTGTGTACCACCCTGAACCATATAGTTTCTCCATTTCTCAAGCACAATCTGGCCCATGTTCAGATCAATACCAGGCATAAGGTAGGCTACCATGTGAGCTTGCAACTTATGGTAGAATTTAAATAGGTACATGGTGAAACTCTTTTGCAAATGATGTTCAACTAGATTCTGGCCTCTGTGTTAAAGTCATGCATGGATATCCCTCTCTTAGTGATAGCCCAGGATACCTCTATGTTAGGGCATAGTGTGATAGCCATCCAAGTTACAAGCTCACAACCCTTTGCCTGGAAGTTAGGTATGTCAACCTCCTAAAATATATGCACTTCATTCACCGGCTCTGCTCTACAATGCATGTTTTTTCCCCAAATCTTTATCACTAGGTTTGAGAGAGAGATCACACTGTGATTTGCGGAAAACTCTTGAACTAAGTGCTAATTTGCCTAATAGGGGTCTGGGATAAAACATATCCACCCAGAAGTAGCAAGCCTATCAAAGAATCCTGGGTACTACTCTGGTACTTTTTCTAAGAAAATGCCTCTCTCAAAAAGTAACTTGGCCCTTGGGAGGTCACTATAGTACTGGCTGTGACATTCCACAACCATGAACCGGATTTGGCCATAGTCTCCAATAGTAAGTACCTGTAGGCAACATAATCCAAATCATCATTAACAGTATCACACTAAAAACATGCTAGATTACTCAGATCAACTCATATGGTAGTGCTCAGAGAATGTTTTAGGGGTGAGAAATGGGTGTGTAGAAATTTTGGTTTCTGTAGACACTACCCTCAAGTATCGTGATCATGGAGCAATGAATTTGATCACAGTGCCAGGATCATCGAGACCACAATCACGGTACCTAAGACCATAGTCAACAGTTCTGCATATTACTCAAAATGCAGGAATTTAACCTCGAATTTGTGTTCCAATAGGCACATAAGCATTAGGCTCAATTTAAATTAAGCCTAGGTTGTATGATTATCCCCTAACTCAATGAAATAGACGTTTGAACTCGTTGAGACATTGAATTGAACACATGGTGTACACATTAATTCTAACTATTTAAGGCAAAAAATTGGGTTCCTAAGACTTCCCCATTAGTGTGTTCACCAACTACAACAGCTAACCATAACAAGAATCACAAACATGCATGAATTTTGTATTAAAACTACTATTTTAAACACTACTCTTAAAAGCACATTCCAAGCCTCAAACACTCATCAAAATAAGAGAGTTAGGATCACTTACCGAGTTGTAGAATGAAAATAAATTGGAAATGCTCTACTTGGAAACCCACAAATGCTTAAAACAGAGAGAATATTGAGAGAATTTGAGAGAAAGGAGAATGTGGGGAAATGGCAATCGAATGGTCATTTAAACTGATTTGATCGTGACCGCGGTCTTAGTTTCTTAATTACGGGCATGCAGCCTCTACGATCACGGTGAAATGGACTACGATCACAGTAATTGAGACCGAAATCTAGGTCTCTGCACTTCTTTGTTCAGTCCAACATACCAACTTCACATGTTTCCCTTTTCAATTTCAATAAAAACTCCTCATAGCATTACCTTTTTCATGGATTATGCATGAAAAAATGAAAGAATAAAATCTAATCTATCATGCATAAAATAAAAGGATACGGTCCATTTTTCATGGCTTAATGGGGTTCCTCCTATCGAGCACTTAGGTTAACATCTTAGCATAATGCCTCTGCCATTTCGTTTGGTGCTTCTACTTAGAAGATTTGAATCTCTGTCCCAACTTTTATTCACTATGCAATGGGTGGCAGAGGGACAGAAGATTCAGATCTTCCAAGATGAAACTTGGAAGAAGCGAGGAAATAATGAGGGGGCTTCTATCTCGCCATTTTGAAGACTTGAACCTTTTACCCAAATTCATATCAAATTTTTAATTAGATCCTTAGGCAAAGGTGAGGTCATCAATAGGCCACTAGTTGAACATCGAAAGTTGAAGTTCTTGATCGTTGATGGTTAGGCTTCTATGTGCTCCTTTGGAATGTCAAATCCCAAAATGTATGAATGTTCCTCCTTCTCCCCACAAACAACTATTTGCCTTTGTAGATAGATTCTTATCACATCCTCTAACCATAATCTCGAGAAATGGTCAGAGTGAGGTTTAACCCCTATTTTTAGAATTTCATCCTTTGTAGCACTTTCACCCCTAAATGAAATAGATTTGTCATAAGAGATGTGTTTTAGTTCTTTTTTTTACTCTAGTACCATTTCTTTTATTTTTCATCTTCCACATCATTTGATTTGGTTGATTGGGAAGTCACCGAGGATTCTTTGTTACTAAGTTCATCATCATAGCTTCGTTTATCTTCTTGATTAACCTTTTTTACTAAAGTGGACAAGGTAGTTGTATTTGCAAAGTTTATTTCCATGCCCATTTTCTCTATCTTGTCAATATCCCTTCCAAATGCCTCATTGGATTTGCATATGTCTTGCATATTCTCCCTATTTTAGTTACCCGATATAAAATAGTTTGAAGCATTGCTTCAAAACTATTGAATCTAGTATATTTCTTTTCCTCCTTCTCCTCATAAGACCTATCAAACTCATAAGAAGAACTAGAAACTCAGTTAGCATAATAAGGGAAGGGGCATTTGGGCAATTGCTCCAATGTCCATCTCAACCACCACATAAAGAATAAGCATACTTCCAATAGGATTGCGATGATGTTCTCATCTCTCTTCGAGGAGCATATGTTCAATCTCTTCCAAGGTACAGTCCATCACAATATGGACATGGATCATCAAGATAGGACTTCCAACTATAAAAATCATATTTGTCGGAATATGCTACAGAGAAAAGTAAAGCGAAAACAAAATTCTACCGAACACAAGAAACATAAGAAAATCACGAACAAATATATACAAGTTTGAATTCAAGCAAGTAAGCTAGGATTCCAAACAAACTCAATATGCCAAATTGTTCCCCGGCAACGACGTCATTTTTTATAACGCTCAATTTACACGTCAATTTAAGTTCAAGGAGGTCATCATCAATATATTTACCCAACTTTAGAGTCGGGGTCAAACCCATAAGGAATAATGTGAGTGGCGATTAAATTAGTTTTGAATGATAAATACTAGATAAATTCAAATCAAAAGTACAAAAAGATAAAACTGGGGGGTTTGAAAGATATCACACTTGATATTTATTTTTGGGATTTTCTAGTATTAATTTGGGGATACGAAAAATTAGAGTCTAGGAAATTAGTCACTGATCTTGGGATTATGCTTCCCTAGGGGCAACATATGCTTGAGTGTGTAGAAATTTGATACAAATTCTAAGTGTTGGTGATGTTGTAGGCTAGGTTATAAATATTTGATGTTAGTATGTCAACAAAACTCCAAGGGTCACTCATTGACCCTTTCAAGTACCTAATAAGTGCTTAGATCAAAACCGCCAAATACCTCAATTAAACACCCCTATTTCTAGGATGGTGCCTAAAGTATAGTCAACTTCACAGTCACCCTTATGTCTATGATGGTTAAGATTAGTCAACCATGCTCATAAATTGTCTATTATTGCCTTTGTTTGAACATCTCTCTTTGAAGGATGATGTGGGTTCCTAAAGTTCACCCAAACCTCTCTTTCAAGGATGGTTTAAGCTTTTAAGAGCTTGGGATTTTCATCTATCAAACTCATATGGGTATTTGGGGATTTCACCCACAAATACCAACCAAATTACTCAAGCAATAATAGAATCCAACATCAGAAACTAGCAAATGCACAAACAAATCACGTCTCACACATACTTACACTTTATTCTTGCATAATCCCAAGAGGAAAAACGAGCTACTCATAAGATAAATAAGTAAAGATTTTACCCAACATCTCCATTGATTTGATTTGAGAAAATCTAAGTGAATGTTACTTCAAACTATGATATCCAAAAATTCTTCAATGGGAGTTCACTAATTCTTCACTTGGAAGTGAGTCCAAAATATTCTTCACCCAAAATTTATACAATATTTTCTTCTCTAAGGATGGAGGCTACAAACCCTAGAAAAATATCTAAAAATTAGGAAGATGTAACATAATGAATTGTTGGGGTTTCGATAACGCTTAACTTACATGTCAATTTGAGTGCATGGCGGTCGTTATTAATATATTTACCCAACTAGGAGTTAGAGTTGAATCCATGAAGAATAATGTTAGTCGTGATTAAGTAGGTTCAGAATGAGAGTTACTAACTAAACTC
This sequence comes from Capsicum annuum, assembly GCF_002878395.1. Taxonomy (NCBI): domain Eukaryota; kingdom Viridiplantae; phylum Streptophyta; class Magnoliopsida; order Solanales; family Solanaceae; genus Capsicum; species Capsicum annuum. The sequence continues at coordinate 87,226,166 of NC_061116.1, read as the reverse complement.
AAACCTATGGTACAAAGTGGTTTAGGGGGGTTTTCAATTGTGTCGAATGTGAGGGCAACTCTTAGGATTCTAAGGGACTAATTAAAAACTAAAAATAATTAGAGCGTAAGCACTTAAGAACAGATATTAGGGTTATGTTTTCCTAGGGGAAACCTATGCAAGGGAACATAATGATTTGGTACAAATTATATCGTTGATGATGTGGTAGGCTAGGTTTTAGGTCCGTGAAGCTAGTTTTTAAAAAAAACTTCAAAGATATCACTCATTGACCCTTTCGAGTACCTAACGAGTGTATCAATTAAGGCCAATCAATACCTCAATTGGATATCTCTATTTCTAGGATGATACCCATGGTATAGTCAACCTCATAATCACCCTTATGTCTAAGATAGTGAGAATTAGCTAACTATGCTAATAAATTGTCCACTGTGGCCTTGGTTCCCACATCCCCCTTTCAAGGATGATATAGGTTCCAAAAGTTTACCCAAAGCCCTCTTTCAAGGATGGTATGAGCTTTCTAGAGTAGGGGATTTTCCCCAATCAAACCCATTTTGGGTGTTTGGGGCTTTCACCCAAAAATCCCAACTAATCAAACCAAGCAATAGTGAAACCCACATCGACAAACTAAAATCTACACAAATGCATCACAACCACACACTTGCACCCTACTCAAACATAACCCCTAGAGGAAGGGCTAGTAACTTATAAAGATAACAAATATAAATAAACTATGATCTCCATTATGTAGATTCATTAAAGTTAAAAGAATGCAAACCAAAACTTAAATCACCACAATTCCTCAATAAATTTTGCTAGTCCTTCACTTGAAGGTACGCTAATTTCTCCTTAGTTAAAAATTAGTACAAATTAGGCACTAAGCTCCAAGAAATTACAAAAACCTAAATTAAGGATGGGTGGTAGACTTAGTGGAAAAATAATGCATGATTAGGGTTTGAGTTTTCTTTTTATTGGGAAAGTTTGGGACAACGTCGTGCATTTATGATTTTGCCCTTGGGCTGAAATCCCATTCGGCTACAATCTCACTAGTTTAACCGCAATCGCTGCCTACATCACACAATCGCTACCTTCTGACTTTCTTGACTTTCCATGATCGTGGTGTCCACTCTACAGTCGTGGTACCTGAGGCCCAGTCTCCATGGATTTTCCAGCTTCTGCACTTCTCTTCCTACTTTGATCCTTCTTCAACTTATTTTTTCTCTTTTTATCTCAGCATCTGTGTACCTGCAAAACCTGGGAATTAGTGAATTTAATAGAAAAGTTTTCTTATTTAGACATTCAAATCATAGTAGTGTGCACGAAAGTGGAGTGAAAATGAGTTGTAAATTCCCTACTCATCAACACCCCCAACTTAAATCTTTGTATGTCCTCAAGCAACACCACTTCATACTACATAAGACTATACACTTGTGAGCCTAATTGTATCACCAGATGATCATAATAAATTTAAACTTGGATTTTACCAAAAATATTCACCTATTCATGAGTAAAGGAATTTTCTACTACTCTCCCATCATTAAACACAAATGCAAATATGCAATGGACTTTTAAGAGCAATGATGCAACAATTACCAACTCTCTAAAAGTGACTCTCTATCGATAGCACTTTTCTACACTCTTTTTGCCTTTTTCTTTGGAAAATGACAATGTCACCCATCTTGATTCATTTACATGTCTCCTAAAAAGAAGGAAAGCCCCCACACCAATTTATTTATGAAATAGCAAAGGATATAAGTGTGATACTTACTCTCATAAAGAATCTCTCCACACAAGCGAGTATCATACCTTAAGCTTTCCTTTGTTTTCCATATCCACTAATGTAACAGGCTTGGTTGGAGATCCCAAAGGACTTTTCAAGGTTGTAATGTATTTTAAGAAGAATGGGTAGGATATAATTTAGGGAAATAGTGACTACACCCTCCTTGAACATTTACATCACTTTAACAATTTTCAACAAATTTTTTGACCATGGGCCACTTAATTTGCTTTCAAATTCACAACTTCCTACATTTTCCATTTTTATTTCACCCATCTATTTTGAAGGCATTTTCTATTCATTTGACTCTTTTGTAATTTATGCCTTTGCTTATTTTGCCTCTTCCTCTTTTATCTATTTTTTTGGTTTCTTTTCTTAGCATGTAGGCATCAATTTACATTCCTATGGTCCAAGGTTACCTTATTCTAATTTCCACTATCCCCAATTTAGGTTTTTGGCCTCAAGTTACATTTCCAAGTTCAAAGAGGGTCGGGTTCAAAAGAGAGATAACATTTTAATGGGCTAAGGCTTGTAATGCAGTTTCTAATGAAAGGTTTGAAAGCTCAAAATGGATGACTAGGGAGACAATATATGCACGGGTAGGCTATTTAGGTTAAAGTGGACTCCTATGTTCACAAATATGGCCTAAGATCATTTCATCTACCAAGCAATTATCATAATTAGCCTTGAAAGACTAACTGGGAAAGTTCTAGGTGATACAAGCAAGCATGAGAGTAAAAAAATTTCGTTCACCACACACATGAGATGTAAACTTCTCAAGGAGGCTCAATTACACTTTCTATTAGAGATCAAAGGAGGTATTCACCATATATTACAAAGCTACCTAGTTTGGAGTCAATAAAAGAGGGAAAGCATTGTCATAAAGTTAATCACATCCATGCCCTTTGATTTTTCAAAAAGTTTTGGATGAAGAGGGGGTGTATGTTTCGCATTCACACATAACAAGATTTACTATTGCTAGCACCAATACCAAGCCACCATCTCAAATCACAGCTCTTACAAGAGCAAAGTAGTTAGTTACTTAGACTTCACCTATGGTATGAATGTGATTCCAAATTTACAATGCTACAGGTACTTAGATTTACCTTGCATTTGTAGTTTTAAAACTATGGGTACTCAAACTTTCCCTGCATCCCTTAATTAAAACTTCATTAAGACACCTTTCTCATAAGAAAATTTCACTCAATATATCATAGGGAAGGATAGTTCAGGCTTATTATAAAAAAAAATAAAAAGTAAAAAGTGAAAATAATCTACTTCACAAAATTTCCATGTTTCGCTTAAACTAAGTTCAAGTATTGTAAGACAAATGTACACACAAGGTAGGGCCACACCCCAACTATAAGACTTATAGTGACCTCACTACATAATTTAAAAGCACAAGAAGGGATAAAGGGTTTCCTGAAATTGCCTTGATAACTATGTTAAAAACTGGACATTGAGGCATGATCACGGCCTAATTAGTGCGATCGCGGAGTCATAATAGCGGGCTTTGGTCTGCGATTATGATACCTTAGATTATCAGCTCCTCTATATTGCCCTATTTTCCTGCATGGCTGCCCCACTTCTAAACATGGTTTTCCCCTGATTTTGGCTTCTAACCTGTCTAAAGCACTTGCAAAACATTGAGCTTTTGTGATTTATTCAAAATTAAATAGTGCAATCATGAAAATGATAGTTTGCCTCCTATCAAGTGCTTGGTTTAATATTGTGGTTTGACATTACTTCAATCCTCTTTTATGCCTCCATTTAGAGGATTTGAATTTTCTAACCAATTTTTGATCCGTACATCTTTGAGATGCGTTTGGAAAATGTAATGGCATGATGATGTATGTTCTATCACGCCACATGGAAGGTTTGAACCTTTTACCCAAGTTTATGTCAAATTTTTTAGTGGGATCCTTGGATAAAGGTAGAAACATCAATATGCCACTAGTTGAACATCAGAAGTTATGTTCCTTGGCCTTCAAGTGTAGGGCTCTCATATGATCTTTTGGAATAACAAACTCCAAAATGTAGGGATGTTTCTCTTTTTCCCCATAATCCATCATTTGTGTAGGTGTATGGACTCTTATCACATTCATTAAGCACAATGTTGAAAAATGGTTTGAATGAGGTCTATCCTGCTATTCTGGACTCGCATCCCTAATAACATCCTCACCTCAAAATGGACTAAAGTCTTTGTAATGGTTTGGCTTGACGTCTTCTTTTGACTATAGTACCATTTCCTCTATCTTGGCATAATCTCTTATTATTGGTTCAATTTTTTCGGAAACCACTGAGGGTCCTTCAATATCAAGCTCATTTAGAAGAGTGGGCATGGTTGTGCTATTTACATGATTGACCTACATACCCATGTCTTCTATATTATTGTTTTCCTCGTTACATACCCCTATGGATTGATGCATGTCATGTATGTTATCCCTCGTTGATGTCACCCGATCTAAGATAAGTTGAAGCATTTCTTTACTACCCTTATTTCCGGTGCTTCATTCTTAGATTGAGTTGAACTTTTCATTGGATTTATTCATGAGATACCCATTATCCTCCATTGATTTCACTTTATCAAGATGAGCTTAAGCATTTCTTCAACACCAATAGTTTGTGCACTTCATTTTTCCCTTTCTTACTCATAAGACCTATCAAAATCATGAGAAGAATTAGCAATCGAGTTAGTATAACGGGGGAAGGGGCTTTTGGAAAATCACTCCAATGTCCATCACGACAACCATATAGAGAAAACCATACTCCTATAAGATCGAGATGGGGAACACATATCTCTCTGGGAAGCATATTTACAATCTTGAAAAAAGTGGGGTCCATTATAGTATGGACATAGATTGTCAAGATAGGGTTTCCAACCACCGATCTCACTTTCATTCCAAGATTCCATAGTAACAAATAAAATAAAATACAAATCTACCTAAAAAAAGAAACAAAAGGAAATAACAAACAAATATTTACAAGTTTGAATCTAAGCAAGTAAGCTAAAATTCCAAACTAACTCGATACGCCAATTTGCACTCCGTCAAAGGTGCCATTTTTGGATAACGCTAAACTTACACTTCAATTTGAGTGCATGGTGGTAGTTGTCAATATATTTACCCAACTAGGAGTTGGATTCAAATCCATGAAGAACAATTTAAGTGGCGATTAAGTAGGCTCGAAATAAGAGTTACTAACTAAACTCAAACCTATGGCACAAAGTGGTTTAGGGGGTTTTCAATCATGTCAAATGTGAGGGCAACTCTTAGGCTTCTAAGGGATTAATTCAAACTAAAAATAATTAGAGCGTAAGGAATTAAGGCCCTTTAAGCAAAACGTCAAACATATCACTCATTGACTCTTTTAAGTACCTAATGAGTGTATCAATTAAGGCCAATCAATACCTCAATTGGTTATCCCTATTTCTAGGATGATACCCATGGTATAGTAAACCTCATAATCACCCTTATGTCTAAGATAGTGAGAATTAGCTAAATATACCAATAAATTATCCATTATTGCCTTGGTTCCCACATCCCTCTCTCATGGATGATATGGGTTCCAAAAATTTACCTAAAGCCCTCTTTCAAGGATGGTATGAGCTTTATAGAGTTTGAGATTTTAACTCATCAAACTCATTTTGGGTGTTTGGGGCTTTCACCCATAAATCCTAACTAATCAAACCAAGAAATAGTGAAACCCATCATCAAAAAACTAAAATCTACACAAATACATCATAACCCACACACTCGCACCCTACTCAAACATAACCCCAAGAGGAAAGGCTAGTAATTCATAAAGATAACAAACATAAATAAACCAGGATTTCCATTAAGTAGATTCATTAAATATAAAAGAATGCAAACCAAACTTTAAATCTTCACAATTCCTTAATGGATTTGGCTAGTGCTATACTTGAAGCTACTCTAATTTCTCCTTAGTTTAAAATTAGTACAAATTAGGCACCAATATCCAAGAAAATAAAAAAACCTTAAACTAAGGATAGGTGGTGGATTAGTGGAAAAATGATGCATGATTAGGGTTTGATTCTTCTTTTTGTTGGGCAAGTTTAGGATAGCTTCGTGCATTTATGATTTCGCCCTTGGGCTGAAATATTGCTAGGCTGCTATGGCACTAGCTTAACTATAATCGCTGCCTACATAATGTGATTGCTACCTTCTGACTTTCTTAATTTACCACGATCGCAGTGTCTATGCTGTGGTAGCGGTACCCGAGGCCCAGTCTACACAGATTTTCCAGCTTCTGCAATTTTCTTCCCTCTTTGATCCTTTTTTGACTCCTTTTGCCCCTTTTCATCTCAGTATCTTTGTACCTACAAAATATGAGAATTAGTGCATTTAATAGCAAAGTTGTCTTATTTAAACATTCAAATCATAGTAATGTGTACGGAAGTGGAGTGTAAATGAGCTGTAAATTCCCCACTCATCAATACCCCCAACTTTAATCTTTGCTTGTCATCAAGAAACACCACTTCATACTACATGAAACTATGCACTTATGAGCACATTTGTATCACCGAATGATCACAATGAATTTGAACTTGGATTTTACCAATAATATGCATCTATTCATAAGTAAAGGAATTTTATTCTACTCCCCTCATCATTAAACACAAATTCTAGGATGCAATGGACTTTTAAGAGCAATGATGCAACAATTACCTACTCTCTAGAAGTGACTCTCTATCGATAACACTTTTCTACACTCCTTTTACCTTTTTCTTTGGAAAATGACAATGTCACCCATATTGATTCATTTACATGTCTCCTCACAAGAAGGAAATCTCCCACGCCAATTTGTTTATAAAACAACAAGGAATATAAGTGTGATACTAACTTTCACAAAGAATCTCTCCACATAAATGAGTATCATACCATAAGCTTACCCTTATTTTCCATGGCCACTAATGTGAACATGCTTGGTCGGAGATCCCAAAGGACTTTTAAAGATTATAATTTAGGTTTAAGGAAAATGGGTAGGATATAATTTAGAGATATAGTGACTACATCCTCCTTGAACATATACATCACTTTAACAATTTTCAACCAACTTTTCGACCATGGGCCACTTTATTTGCTTTCAAAATTCACAAATTCTAACATTTGCCAGTTTTTTCTTTTCACCCATCTCTTTTGAAGGCATTTTCTATTCATTTGACTCTTTTATAATTCATGCCTTTGCTTCTTTTGTCTTCTTCTCTCTTTTCTATTTTTTTTTTTGGTTTCTATTCTTAGCACATAGGCATCCATTTACATTCCTATGGTCTAAGATTACCTTCTTATAATTTCCACCACCCCCAACTTAGTTTTTTAGCCTCAAGTTGCATTTCCAAGTTCAAGAAGGGTCGGGTTCAAAAGAGGGATATCATTTGAGTGGGCTAAAGCTTGTAATTCGGTTGCCAAAGAAAGGTTCTAAAGGTAAAAATGCATGAATGGGGAGACAGTCTATGCACGGGTAGGCTATTTAGGTTAAAGTGGACTCCTATTATTACAAAGATGGCCTAAGGTGATTACACCTACCAAGCAATTATTATAATTAGCCTTGAAAGAATAACTGGGCAAGTTCTAGATGATACAAGCAAGCATGAGAGTAAAACAATTTTACTCACCGCACATATGAGATGAAAAATTATCAAGGAGGCTCAATTACACTTCCTATTAGATACCAAAGGATGTATTCACCATATATTACAAAGCTACCTATTCCGAAGTCACCAAAAGAGGGAAATCATTGTTATAAAGTTAATCACGTCCATGCCACTTAATTTTTCAAAAAATTTTAGATGGAGAGGGAGTATATGTTTTGCATTCACACAACACAAGATTTACTATTGCTAGCATTAAGACCAAGCCACCATATCAAATCATGGCTATTATGGGGGAAAACAATGTGGTTACTCGGACTTCACCAAAGGTATGAGTGCGATCCCAAATTTACAATGCTATAGATATTCAGATTTTCTTTGTATTTGTAGTTTCGACACTGTGGGTACTCAGACTTCCCATGCATCCTTGACTAAAAACTTCATTACAATGCCTTTCCTTTAATAATAACATTACTCAATCTATCATAGGTAAAGGATCACTCAACCTTATTATTAAAAGAAATAAAAAGCAATAAGTAAAAACATTCTACTTCACAAAATTTCCATGTTTTATATCAACTAAGTTTAAGTATTGTAAGATAATATATACACATAAGGGTAGGTCCACACCCCCAACAATAATACTTATAGTGACCTCACTACATAATTTAAAAGCACAAGAAGGGTTAAAGGGCACCCTGAAACCGCATTGATAACCATGTTGAAAGCTTTACATTAAGGCGTGATCGTGGCCTGATTGGTGAGATCGCGGTGTCATGATAGAGTCTTGTGGTCTGCGATTATGATACCTTAGGTTATCTTCTCCTCTGTTTTGCCCTATTTTCATGAATGGCTGCCACACTTCTATACCTGGTTTTCCCCTAATTTTGGCTTCCAATCTGTCCAAAGCACCTACAAAACATTGAAATTTTGTGATTTATTCAACAAAAAATAGTGTAATCATGAAAATGATGGGTTGCCTCTCATCAAGCGCTTAGTTTAACGTTGTGGTTTGACTTTTCTTCAATCCTGTTTTATGTCTCCATTTAAAGGATTTGAATTTTCTACCCAATTTTTGATCCATAAATCTTTGAGGTGCATTAGGCAAATGTAATGGCATGATGATACATGTTCTATCACACCACTTGGAAGGTTTGAACCTTTTACCCAAGTTTACGTCAAATTTTTTAGTGGGCTCCTTGGGTAAAGGTAGAAACATCAACAGGACACTAGTTGAACATCAGAAGTTACGTTCTTTAGCCTTCAAGTATAGGGCTCCCATATGCTCTTTTGGAATAACAAACTCTAAAATGTAGGGATGTTTCTCTTTTTCCCCATAATCCATCATTTATATAGGTGGATGGATTCTCATCACATCCATCAAACACAATGTTGAAAAATATTTTGAATGAGGTCTATCCCGCAGTTCTGGACTCGCACCCCTAATAGCATCCTCACCTTGAAATGGACTAGAGTCTTCATAACAGTTTTAACTGATATCATTTTTTTTACTATAGTACCATTTCCTCTATCTTGGAAACATCTCTTATGATTGGTTTAGTTTTTTGGGAAATCACCTAGTGTCCTACAATATCAATCTCATTTAGAAGAGTGTATACGGTTGTCTATTTACATGATTGACCTACATACCCATGTCTTCTATATTATTGTTTTCCTAGTTACATGCCCCTATGGATCGATGCATGTCATGTATGTTATCCCTTATTGACGTCACCCGATCTAAGATAAGTCGAAGTATTACTTTACTACCATTATTTCCAGTGCTTCATTCTTGGATTGAGTTGAACTCTTCATTGGATTTATGTATGATATGCACATTATCCTCCATTTATTTCACTCAATCAAAGATGAGTTTAAGCATTGCTTCAACACCAGTAGTTTGTGTGCTTTATTTTTCCCTTTTTTTCTCATATGACCTATCAAAATCATGAGAAGAAGTAGCAACCGAGTTAGTATAATGAGGAAAGGGGCATTTGGATAATCACTCCAATTTCCATCACGACCACCACATAGAGAAAACCGATACTCCCTATAAGAACAGGATGGGGCAAACATCTTTTTCCAGGGAGCATATCTACAATCTTGAAAAAAGTGGGGTCCATTAGAGTATGGATATAGATTGTCAAAATAGGATTTCCAAACATTGATCTCACTTTCATTCCAAGATACCATAGTAAAAAATAAAATAAAATAAAAAGCTACCTAACAAATGAAACAAAAGAAAATAACAAACAAATATTTATAAGTTTTAATTTAAGCAAGTAAGCTAAAATTCCAAACTAACCCAATACGCTATATTGTTCACCGACAAAGGCGCCATTTTTGTATAATGCTCAACTTACACATCAATTTGAGTGCATGGCGGTAGTTGTCAATATATTTAGCCAACTAGGAGTCAGGGTAGAATCCATACAGAACAATGAGAGTGGCGATTAAGTAAGCTTGGAATAACAGTTACTAACAAAACTCAAACTTATGAAACAAAGTGGTTTAGGGGGTTTTCAATCATCTCGAATATGAGGGCAAATCTTAGGCTTCTAAGGGACTAATTAGAAACTATAAATAATAAGAGTGTAAGAACTTAAGAACGGATCTTGGGGTTTTGTTTTCCTAGGGGCAACCTATGCAAGGGAACATGTTTATTTGGTGCAAATTCTATTGTTGGTGAGATGGTAGGCTAGTATTAAAGTCCGTGAAGCTAGTTTTTTAAAAAAAACATCAAAGATATCACTCATTGAAATCTATACAAATACATCACAACCCACACACTTTCACCCTACTCAGACATAACACCAAGAGGAAGGGCTAGTAAATCATAAAGATAATAAACATAAATAAACCATGATTTCCATTAAGTATATTCATTAAAGATAAAAGAATGCAAACAAAAATTTAAATCTCTACAATTCATCAATAGATTTGGCTAGTCCTTTACTTGAAGCTACTCTAATTTCTCCTTAGCTCAAGATTAGTAAAAATTAGGCACCAAGCTCCAATAAATTGCAAAAACCCTAAACTAAGGATGGGTGGCGGATTAGTGGAAAAATCATGCATGATCAGGGTTTGAGTCTTCTTTTTATTTGGCAAGGTTTGGACAGCTTTGTGCATTTATGGTTTTGCCCTCGGGCTAAAATCCCGCTAGGCTGTGTCGTACTAGCTTAACCGCGATCAATGTCCACATCACGCGATCTCTACCTTCTGACTTTTTTGACTTACCAAGATCATGGTGGCCACTCTGCAATCTCAATACCTAAGGCCCAGTCTACATAGATTTTCTAGTATCTTCACTTCTCTTCCTTCTTTGATCCCTTTTCAGCTCATTTTGCCTCTTATCAACTCAGCATCTTTGTACCTGGAAAACATGGGAATTAGTGTATTTAATAGCAAAGTTTTCTTATTTAGACATTCAAATCATAGTAAGTGGAGTGTAAATGAGTTGTAAACTCCCTACTCATCAATACCCCCAACTTAAATCTTTGTTTGTCCTCTAGTAACACCACTTTATACTACATGAGACTATGCACTTGTGAGCCCATTTGTGTCACCGCATGATAACAATAGATTTGGACTTAAAGTTTACCAACAATATGCACCTATTTATGAGTAAAGGAATTTTAATAATCCCCTCATTATTAAACACAAATGCTAAGATTCAATGGACTTTTAAGAGGAATGATGTAACAATTACCTACTCTCTAGAAGTGAATCTTTATTGATAACACTTTTCTACACTCCTTTTACCTCTTTCTTTGGAAAATAATAATGTTACCCACCTTGATTCATTTACATGCTTCCTCACAAGATGGAAATACCCCACACCAATTTGGTTATGAAACAGCAAGGGATATAAGTATGACACTCACTCTCACAAAGTATCTCTCCACACAAGTGAGTATCATACCAATAGCTTGTCCTTATTTTCCATCGCCACTAATGTAAACATGCTTGGTTGGAGATCCCAAAAGACTTTTCAAGTTTATAATATAGGTTCAAGGATAATGGGTAGGATATAATTTTGGGATATAATGACTACACCCTCCTTGAATATCTACATCACTTTAACAATTTTCAACCAACTTTTCGACCATGGGCCACTTTATTTGCTTTCCAACTTCACTAATTCCTACATTTTCCATTTTTTTTCTTCACCCATTTCTTTTGAAGTAATTTTCTATTCATTTTACTCTTTTGTAATTCATGTCTTTACTTCTTTTACCTCTTCCTCTTTTTTCTATTTTTTTTCTTTTGGTTTCTTTTCTTAGCACGTAGGCATCCATTTACATTCCTATGGTCCAAGGTTACCTTCTTATAATTTCCACCACCCCCAACTTAGGTTTTTAACCTCAAGTTTTATTTCCAAGATCAAGGAGGGTCGGGTTCAAAAGAGGCATAACATTTGAATGGGCTAAGGCTTGTAATATGGTTACCAAAGAAAGATTTGAAAGCTCAAAATGGGTGACTAATGAGACAATCTATGAACGGGTAGGCTATTTAGGTTAAAGTGGACTCCTAGGTTCACAAATATGGCCTAAGGTCATTTCACCAACCAAGCAATTATCACAATTAGCCTTGAAAGACTAACAGGGCAAGATCTGGATGATACAAGCAAGCATGAGAGTAAAACAATTTCGTTCACCATACACATGAGATGTAAACTTCTCAAGGAGGCTCAGTTAAAGCTCCTATTATAGACCTAAGAAGGTATTCACTATATATTACAAAGCTACCTATTTTGGAGTCACCTAAAGAGGGAAAGCATTGTCATAAAGTTAATCATATCCATGCCCCTTGAATTTTCAAAAAAAAAGTTGATGAAGAGGGGGGGTGTATGTTTTGCATTCACGCAATACAAGATTTACTATTGCTACCATCAAGACTAATCCACCATCTCAAATCATGGCTCTTATGGGGGCAAATAATATGGTTACTCATACTTCACTACAGATATGAGTGTGATCCCTAATTTAAATGCTACAGGTACTCAGATTTCCCTTGTATTTGTAGTTTCGATACTATGGATATTCAGACTTCCCCTGCATCCCTAACTTAAAACTTCATTATGGCTCCTTTCCGTTAAGAATAACGTCACTCAATCTATCATAGGGAAAGGATCGCTCAACCTTATTATTAAAAGAAAAAAAGTAATAAGTAAAAATAATCTACTTCACTAAGTTTTCATGTTTCGCATCAACTAAGTTCAAGTATTGTAAGCTAAAATGTACACACAACGGTAGGGCCATACCCCAAACTATAAGACTTATAGTAACCTCACTACATAATTTAAAACCATAAGAAGGGCTAAAGGGCTCTCTGAAACCTATAAAACCCTACAAATTTTACTCGTTATCTAATCCTTTATAGCATGTCAAGAGAAGTCTCATACTTAAAAATTTGGCTAAGTGTTGGGACTTAGTTATTTTTTTAGACCTTGAAACTTTAAGAATTTTATTAACGACCTTCCCAACCTTCGATAGTTGATATTTTAGCTAATTTATTATCATGGAGGTCAATAGGTGTTCCCAAATAAGTTTTGGATTTTTCAGACCAAGTTTAGACCTTGTTTAGTGTCCCAAAATTATGGACCAATGCGATCTTAGTGCGCTGTGTTGCCCATTGCGTTGGTCAATTTTGTGCAGGAAATGCCAGTCAAAATTATTAAGGCTTGGCACGATTAGGGTGCGATACGTCGAGTATCATCGACACGCCACGTCGCCAATTGCATCGATGCCCAGTTTTCAGCTTTTAAAATCCATGTCCAAGGGGCCAATTTAGTTTTTTTTTTCCCATCCTTTATCAGTCATAACACGGGATTAAGGTTCCCAAATACCAAAATATAGCCTTCTTCTCTAAAATTTACCAAGAACACTTTCTAGGGTTTCAACCCAAAGTCCAAGAAACTCAAGAATTCACCATCACTTTTTAAATTTTCTTTAAGAATTGGAATCCCCAACTCAAGAGCACAAGAATATCCATTAAAAGTCACGGATAGAGTCCCAAAAGCAAGAGTTCATTCAAAGTCCATAATCTAAGGTATGTAGGGCTTGAACAAAAACACTTCTTCCATTCTTGTGCCCAAAGTTTTGATTTTTATTAAAGAATTTCATGTTTTTGCAAGTGTATTTTGCCCAATTTACTTTACTTTGAGGTTATAAATTTATAAATTGTTCAAGTCTTGAAATTACATATTATTTCACTTATTTATGTTTGAATTTGAGAAATTATGCAATGAATCGCACATCCCTACCGTGAATTGATATTTTTGAGTGTTCCCATGGTTGAAGTCAAGATTTAAGCTTCATTATGAAATTTTGATTATTTGAGTATGTATATATGCTTTAAGTCAAGTGTGAATTGTGATGTTTCTTGAAAATAATGTATTAGCATGATTTAAACAAGCAAGTACTTTGATTATAAAGAAGGTTGATCTTTGATCCTAAGCTAACATAGAAATCTACTTTTATTTATGATTTAAAGCAAAACGAAGCATAGTTAGCTTCCATTACACATTCTAGTATTATTTAAAGTGGATTTTTCTAAAAAGTTTAAGCCTTAGTATGGGAATAGTATTTAGCATCGAGTTGGGCTTGAATCCAAGGTTTCATGCCCAAGAACTATAAGCCACCATTGGATTTGATTTTCCCCAAGTGGTTTAAGATAGTGATCACTATAATTAAGGTTCTATTCTGATGGCAAGCATAGAATATATCTCCCTAACCTAGGTAAGATTTTGGACTCCATATTGCTCATATCGTTTATGTCGATTAGAAGAAACTCCCAAGTTTCCACAGTATCCCAAAGTTCCATAATCCTAAGTCTTTGAGTCCTTAAGTTTTAAAAGAAGTTCTTTATTCTCATTATGATAAAAGTATGAGTTTGAAAGTTATTGTTTTAAGATTCCTTTTGTTTACATGTATTGAGAATAAGAGGAGAATACAGGTTTTAGAACTAAGTGGAATGACTCATGAGATTTATACTACATGTTCATTATTCATGATTTATGAGGTCTATATTTTAGACTTATTCAATCTATGTGAGTCATTCATATTTACATGCATGGTTTTGTAAAGATTAACGATATTATTTACTTAATGCATACACCCTTATATACTTAGTACATCCTGAAAGTACTAATCCAAATATATGTCTATGTGCTACATTGTCTCATAATGTAGGTTCAAGTGCTTAGTCTCAACAGCGACAGTGATTTTCAAGCATCTCATCTACATTCTTATCTTTGGTGAGTCCTCATGGTTTGAGGACCTATTTTGTAGTTTTTTTCTACTTTTGCTGTGTTTTGAGTATTATATTTAGTCCGAATTAGTTGGGGATCTATCCCAATGACTCTCTATTTATTTAGCAAGTAGAGACTTGTCAGACTATTAGTTACATATTAGACTCTTCAGTATTTTGATATTCAGATGATATTCTTTTCAATTGTTTTAGTTCATACTTGGCATCATATAATATTATTGCTCAGTTCATTTATTCTAAAGTAAGTGTTAGAAGTAGTATCAGTCTCAAAGGGTTGGCTTGGGGCTACTTGTAGCCTTAAGCATTGTGTGACGTCTCGGGATAAGATTTTGGGGCATTACAAACTTGGTATCAAAGCCTAAGTTTTAAAGAGTCCTAGGGAGTCTGACAAATCGTGTTACGTAAAGTCTTGATTATCGGTGTGTAGTGCACCACACCTATGAGCAAGAGGCTACGGGATATTTTAGGAAAAGTCATCTTTTTCTTTCAAAATCTATCATACCTACAATGCCTCTCTCTGTGAATAACTCATGCTCTTTTATGATAGAAACTACCTCCTCAAAGAGCTAATGCCCATAGAAATGATAATCAGCCACCCCAACCGGTTGATTCCCTGAACGAGAATGTGTTTCATGTCGAGTTTTGGGCTAGTTTTTAGACATTAGCTGTGCAAGCCTACAATCAGGCTATTATTCCACATCAGCAAGGTGGTGATGCAGCCGCTGCCAGACTTTGTCACTTTATGAGAATGAACCCACCCAAGTTCTTTGGGTCAAAGGTAGGTAAGGACCTGCAGTTGTATCTTGATAAGGTAAAGAAGATCACCCAAGTTATGCATGTGACTGAGAAGAAGAGTATAGAATTAGCATCCTACAAGCTGAAGGATGTTGCCTATGATTGGGTTATGACATGGAGGAAGAATAGAGGGGAGAATGCAGCTTCTATAACTTGGCAGGTGTTTTAAGATACATTCTTAGACAAGTTCTTCCCACTTGAGATGAGGGAAGCAAAGGTAGAGGAGTTTATGAATCTGAGGCAAGGCTCTATGATAGTAAAGTAGTATTTTCTTAAGTTCACCCAGCTATCTAAGTATGCTCCTAACATAATAGCTGACCCCAGATCTAGTATGAGTAAGTTCATGACCGTTATGTCTGGATTGGTGGTGAAAAAAATATAGGACTGCTATGCTCAATAGGGATATGGACCTTACTAGACTAATGATGCATGCTCAGTAAATTGAGGTAGAAAAGATAAAGGAGAGAGATAGAGTACAGGGAAATAAGAGGGCTAAATCGAAGCAGTTTAAGTATGGCCAGACTAGATCCCATGGAGAGAACCATCCACAGTTTCAGAATCGTTCGTCTATGCCAACATCATCATCAACTAGTGCTCCCATACCCAAAAACAGGCAGGAGTAGGGGAATAAGTCTTGTATGTCTAGATCCCAGCACAGTATGAGTAACAAGCCTAATTATCCCCCATGTTCTAAGTGTCATAGAACCCATATCGGTGAGTGTTTAGATGATCAGAGGGGTTGTTTTGGTTGTGCCAAATTGGACCATAGACTTAGAGAGTGTCCTCATGCTATACAGGGGAGCCATGATGTTCGACCCCAGACTCAGGCTACCAGTGCTCCAGCTCCTTTAGCTTATACAGCCCCTCTGCAGGGTGCTTCATCCAGCACTGCTGGCGGTCAGCGCCAGAATAGATTCTATACTTTGCCATCCCGCCAGGAATAGGAGGATTCCCCAGATGTTGTTACTGGTATGCTTCATATCTTTCATGTTGACGTGTATGTATTGTTGGACCCTGGGTTAAGTTTTTCTTATATGGCCCTATTAGTCATTGTGAATTTTGAGATAAGTTCTGAAAAGATTCCTGAGCCTATCCTAGTTTCTACCAAAGTAGGTGCGTCAGTTGTTGCAAAGCAAGTTTACAAAAAGTGTCCTATTACTGTTCTTCATAAGGTCATATTTGTTGATTTGATAGTGTTAGATATGGTCGATTTTGATCTTATTCTGGGTATGTATTGGCTTCATTCTTGTTATGCATCTGTAGATTGTCGTACCCGTGTGTTTAAGTTTTAGTTCCCAGATGAGCCAGTCTTTGAGTGGTTTGAAAATTCTGCATCTCCCAAGAGTCATTTTATATCCTATCTTAGAGCCAGAAAGTTGATATCCAAAGGTTACATCTATCGTCTAGTTCGAGTTAAAGACACTAAGTTTGAGACTCCAACTATTCGTTCATTCAACATAGTTAATGAGTTTCCTAATGTTTTTTTTAAGATCTCCCAGGGGTACCTGCCGATAGAAAGATAGAGTTTGAGACTGATCTTCTTCTTGATACACTGCCTATTTCTATCCCTCCATACCATATAGCACCCGCAGAACTTAAAGAGTTGAAATAATAACACAAAGATCTTCTAGACAAAGGTTTTATAAGGCCTAGCATTTCTCCTTGGGGCGTACATGTCCTGTTCTAGCGAAAAAAGATGTTTCGTTACATATGTACATTGACTATCGCCAACTTAATAAGGTCACAGTCAAGAATAAGTACCCTCTTCCTAGAATTGATAACCTATTTGATCAATTACAAAGTGAAAGTTATTTCTCAAAGATAGACCTTAGATCCAGCTATCATCAACTTAAAGTAAAAGAGTGTGATATTCCAAAGATAGCCTTCCAAACCTGCCATGGTCATTTTGAGTTTCTAGTTATGTCTTTTGGGCTAACCAATGATCCAGCAGCTTTTATGGACCTCATGAATCGAGTGTTCAAACAGTATCTTGATAAGTTTGTCTTAGTATTCATAGAAGATATTCTTGTGTACTCACATAGTGAGGATGACCATGTAGACCATCTTAGAATTATCCTGTAGACTCTTAGAGATCATAAATTGTTCGCCAAATTCAGCAAGTGTGAGTTTTGGCTAAGGTCAGTAGCTTTGCTGGGTCATATTATTTCAGCCGAAGACATTAGAGTTGAACCCCAAAAGGCAAAAGTTGTAAGAAATTAGCCTAGATCTATCTCTCCATCAGACATTAGGAGTTTCTTGGATCTAGCTAGCTATTATCGTTGTCTTATTGAAGGCTTCTCATCCATTGTATCTCTCATGACCCAGTTAACCTAAAAGAAAGTTAAGTTCCTTTGGTCATATTCCTACGAGAAAAGTTTTCAGGAGTTAAAAACTCGACTCACTTCATCCCCAATGTTAACATTGCCCGATGGTATGAATAGTTTTGTGGTGTATTTTGATGCCTCTAGAGTTGGATTGGGTTGTATGTTGATGTAGAAGGGTAAGGTTATAGCCTATGCCTCTAGATAGTTGAAGCCACGTAAAAAGAATTATCCAACCTATGATCTTGAATTAGCTGCTGTGGTTTTTTACTTTGAAAATTTGGAGACACTATCTGTATGGTGTTTATGTGGATGTATTTATGGACCAAAAAAGCCTGCAGTATGTGTTTACTCAGAGGGAGTTGAATCTTAGATAGAGGAGACAGTTAGAGTTGTGACAAGACTATGATATGAGTGTGTTATATCATCTGGTCAAGGCCAATATAGTAGTAGATGCCCTTAGTAGGATGTCTATGGGTAGTGTGGCTCATGTGGAGAAGGATAAGAAAGATTTAGCTCATGAAGTTCATTGTTTGGCTAGATTGGGTGCTAGGTTGCTTGATTTCGATTAGAGGAATGTTTGGGTTCTGAGTAGTTCCGAGTCCTCTTTAGTTTCAAAAGTGAAGGAGAATCAAGACATGGATCCTAGTTTGGTTAAACTAAATGAGTCAGTTAAGAACCAAAAGGTGGAGGTTTTCTCCCAAGGGGAAATGGTGTGTTGAGATGTCAGGATAGATTATGTGCTCCTTGTGTTGATGATTTGAGGCAGGGAATTATGGCTGAGGCGCATGGTGCACGATATTCTATTCATCCCGTTGCTACCAAGATGTACCATAGTTTGAGAAATCTATTAGTGGAGTGGTATGAAGAAGGATATAGCTAAGTTTATAGCAAGGTGTATAATTTTCCAATAGGTTAAGGTAGAGAACCAAAGACCTGGTGGTATGATGCAAGAGTTTGGTATACCTACTTTGAAGTGGGAAGAGGTAAATATGGATTTCGTGACTGGTTTACCCCATTCGCGTCGTCATCATAATTCTATTTGGGTTGTTGTAGACAGGTTGACTAAGTCAGCATATTTCCTGCCAGTGCATACATCTTATATATCTGAGAGTTGGTCAGGTTACATGGAGTTCCCTTATCTATCATCTCAGATAGGGGTACTCAGTTTACGTCTCAGTTCTGAAAAGCTTTTCAGAAGGGTCTGGTACCCAGGTTCATCTTAGTTTTCCTTTTCATCCACAAACAGATGGTCAAGCTGAGAGGACCATCTAGACTCTGAAAGACATGTTGAGGGCATGCACACTTTATTTCAAAGGTAGTTGGGATGATCATTTGACATTGATTGAATTTGCGTATAACAACAGTTATCACTCTAGCATCCAGATTGCCCCATTTGAGGCTCTTTATGGGAGTAAATATAGATCACTCATAGGTTGGTTTGAAGTGGGTGAGTCTACTCTGATTGGACTTGATGCAGTGTGTAAGGCTATAGAGAAGGTTAAGTTTATTAGAGAAAGGTTGAAGACAACCCAGAGTCATCAGAAATCATATAAAGACACGAGAAGAAGGGACCTTGAGTTTGAGGTAGGTGATTTGGTGTATTTGAAAATTTCACCCATGAAAGGGGTGAAAAGATTTGGCAAAGAGGGGAAACTTAGTCCCGGGTATGTTGGCCCCTATAGAATTCTAAGTCGTGTTAGGAAAGTAGCCTATGATATTGAGTTGCCCACAGTATTGTCAGCTATTCATCCTTCTCTCACATCTCTATGCTTAAGAAATGTATCGGTGACACCGCTATTGTAGTTCCTTTTGAAAGCTCAGATGTACAGAATAGTCTTTCATATGAATATATTCGAGTTGAGATCCTAAACCATCATATCCGTAGGCTAAGTAACAAAGAAGTTCCCTTGGTCAAAGTTTTTTGGCGGAACCAGTCAGTTGAGAGTGCTACTTGGGAAGCAGAAGCAGATATGTGAGCCAATTACCCCAATCTCTTCTCCATAAACTTAGATCCAGCCAAAGGTACTACTCTTCCTTAATTTAGTTCCTGTCTAATCATGTGTATCTTGTTATATAGTGCCTTCTTTATAAGTCCATGCATTCTATGAAGTACTCAAAAGTTTAGAATGATGTAGAGTCAGTTAAGCAATGTATTTCAGCTGTGCATCCTCAGTTTTCTTTATATTCTTAGGCTAACTAGAGACATTCGAGGATGAATATTTCTAAGGGGGAGATATTGTAAGACCCCGTAAATTTTACTCGTCATCTAAGCCTTTAGAGCATGTCAAGAGAAGTCTCATACTTAGAAATATGGCTAAGTATTGGGACTTAGTCATTTTTTTAGACCTTGAAATTTTGAGGATTTTATAAACGACCTTCCCGACCTTTAATAGTTGATATTTTACCTAATTCAAGATTAGGGAGGCCAATAGGTGTTCCTGAACAAGTTTTAGATTTTTCGGACCTCGTTTGGTGTCCTAAAATAGTGGACCAATGCGATCTTGGTGCACCGTGTCGCCCATAGCATTGGTCAATTTTGTGCATGAACTTCCAATCAAAAGTACTGAGGCTTGGCGCAATTAGGGCGCGATGCGTTGGGTATCGTGTCAATGCCATCGATGTGTCACCAATCACATTGATGCCCAGTTTTTCAGCTTTTAAAATATGCATCCAAGGGGGCCATTTAATCTTTTTTTCCCCGACCCTTTATCAGTCATAACACAGGATTGAGGTCTCTAAATACCAAAAATAGCCTTCTTCTCTAAAATTCACCAAGAACACTTTCTAGGGTTTCAACCCAAAGTTCAAGAAACTCAAGAATTCACCATCACATTTCAAATTTTCTTCAAGAATTGGAATCCCCAAATCAAGAGCATCAAAAATATCCATTCCAAGTCGCAGATAGAGTCCCAAGAGAAGGAGTTCATTCAAAATCCATAATCTAAGGTATGTGGGACTTGAACACTTCTTCCGTTCTTGTGCCCAAAGTTTTGATTTTTATTAAAGAATTTCATGTTTTTTCAAGTGGGTTTTGTCCAATTTACTTTACTTTGAGGTTATGAATTTATAAATTGTTCAAGTCTTGAAATTGCATGTTATTTCACTTATTTATGTTTGAATTTGAGAAATTATGCTATGAATTTCACATCCCTACTATGAATTGATGTTTTGAGTGTTCCCAAGGTTGAAGTCAAGATTTAAGCTTCATTATGAAATTATGATTATTTGAGTATGTATATATGCTTTAAGTAAAGTATGAATTATGATGTTTCATGAAAATAATGTATTATCATGATTTAAACAAGAAAGTACTTTAATTATAAAGAAGGTTGATCTTTGATCCTAAGCTAAGATAGGAATCCACTTTTATCTATGATTTAAAGCAAAAAGAAGCTTAGTTAACTTCCATTACACATTCTGGTATTATTTAAAATAGATTTTCCTAAATAGTTCTGAACCTAAGTATGGGAGTAGTATTTAGCACCAAGTTGGGATTGATTCCAAGGTTGCATGCCCCAGAACTACGTGCCACCATAGGATTTGATTTACCCTAAATAGGTTAAAATAGTGATCACTAAAGTTAAGGTTCTATTCTGATGGTAAGGATAGAACAGTTCTCCCCAATATGGGCAAGACATTGGACTCCATGTTGCTCACAAATTTTATGTCGGTTAGAAAAAACTCCTAAGTTTCCACAGTCTCCCAAAGTTCCATAAATCCAATTCTTTGAGTCCTTAAGTTTTAAAAGAAGTTCTTTATTCTCATTAAGATAAAAGTATGAGTTTGAAAGTTATTGTTTTAAGATTCCTTTGGTTTACATGTATTGAGAATAAGAAGAGAATACGGGTTTTAGAACTAAGTGTAATGACTCACGAGATTTATACTACATGTTCATTATTCATGATTTAGGAGGTCTATATTTCAGACTTATTCAAGCTATGTGAGTCATTCATATTTGCATGCATAGTTTTGTAAAGATTAATGATATTGTTTAATTAATGCATACACCCCCATATACTTAGTATATCCTCAAAGTATTGATCCAAATATATGTCTATGTGCTACATTATCTTATAATGTAAGTTCAAGTGCTCAGTCTCAGCAGTGACAGTGATCTCCGAAAATTGTGTCTACATTATTATCTTTGGTGAGTCCTCATTGTTCGAGGACCTGTTCTGCAGTTTTTTTTTGGTTTTGCAGTGTTTTGAGTATTATCTGCAGTCTGAGTAAGTTGGTGGTCTATCCCAATGACTTTTTAGTTATTTATCAAGTAGAGGCTTGTCAGACTATTAGTTGCTTGTTATACTCTTCAGTATTTTGATATTAAGATGATGTTCTTTTCAATTATTTTAGTTCAGATTTCACGGTGTGACTAAATTGTATTGATAACCATGTTGAAAGCTAGATAGATATGCACAATCGCAGCCTGATTGGTCTAATCTCGGTGTCATGATGACGGCCTGTGGTCCATGATAATGATACCTGAGGTTATCTGCTCCTCTGTATTGCTCTATTTTCCTGCATGGTTGCCACACTTCTAAACTTGGTTTTCCCCTAATTTTGGCTTCCATCGTATCCAAAGGACTTGCAAAACATTGAGCTTTTGTGATTTATTCAAAAGTAAATAATGTAATCATGAAAATGATGGGTTGCCTCCCATCAAACGCTTAGTTTAAAGTTGTGGTTTAATGTTTCTTCAATCCTCTATTATGTCTCCGTTTAGAGGATTTGAATTTTCTACCCAATTTTTGATCCATACATCTTTGAGGTGCATTGGACAAATATAATTGCATGATGATGTATGCTCTATCACTCCACTTGGAAAGTTTGAACCTTTTACCCAAGTTTACATCAAATTTTTGAGTGGGCTCCTTGGGTAAAGGTAGAAACATCAACAGGCCACTAGTTGAACATCGGAAGTCATGTTCCTTGGCCTTCAAGTGTAGGGCTCCCATATGCTCTTTTGCTCCAAAATGTAGGGATGCTGCTCTTTTTCCCCATAATCCATCATTTTTGTAGGTGGATGGATTTTCATCATATCTATCAAGCACAATGTTGAAAAATAATTTGAATGAGGTCTATCTCGCAATTATGAACTCGCATCCTTAATAGCATCCTCACCTCAAAATGGACTAGAGTATTCATAATGGTTTTTGTTGACATCTTCTTTTGACTATAGTACTATTTCCTCTATCTTGGAAACATCTCTTATGATTGGTTCAGTTTTTGGGGAAATAACTGAGGGTCCTTCAATATCAAGCTCATTTAGAAGAATGGACATAGTTGTGCTATTTGTATGATTGACCTACATACCCATGTCTTCTATCTTGTTCTTTCCCTCATTACATACCCCCGTGGATTGATGTATATCATGTATTTTATCTCTCATTGATGTCACTCGATCCAAGATAAGTTGAAGCATTACTTTACTACCCTTATTTTTTGTGCTTTATTCTTGGATTCAGTTGAACTCTTCATTGGACTTATGTATGAGATGCACATTATCCTCCATTGATTTCACACAATCCAAGATAAGTTTAATCATTGTTTCAATACCAATAGTTTGTGTGCTTCGTTTTTTCCTTTCTATCTCATAAGACCTATCGAAATCATAAGAAGAACTAGAAACCAAGTTAGTATAATTGGTGAAGGGGAATTTGGATAATCACACCAATATCCATCACGACCACCACATAGAGAAAACCCATACTCCTTATAAGATCGAGATAGGGCATGCATCTCTCTCTGGGGAGCATATCTACAATCTTGAAAAAAGTGGGATCCATTACAATATGGACATAGATTGTCAAAATAGGATTTACAACCACCGATCTCACTTTCATTCCAAGTTTCAATAATAACAAATAAACAAAAATAAAAATCTACCTAACAAAAGGAAATAACAAACAAATATTTACAAATTTAAATTTAAGCAAGTAAGCTAAACTTCCAAACTAACTCAACACGCCAAATTGTTCCCTGGAAAAGGCGCCATTTTTGGATAACGCTAAACTTACACATCAATTTAAGTGCGTAGAAGTTGTTGTAAATATATTTTCTCAAGTAGGAGGTGGGGTCGAATCTATGAAGAACAACGTGAGTGGCGATTAAGTAGGTTCGGAATGAGAGTTACTAACTAAACTCAAACCTATGGTACAAAGTGGTTTAGAGGGTTTTCAATCGTGTTGAATGTGAGGGCAACTCTTAGAATTCTAAAGGACTAAATAGAAACTAAAACTAATTAAAGTGTAAGCACTTAAGAATGGATCTTGGGGTTATGTTTTCCTAGGGGCAACCTATTCAAGGGAACATGATGATTAGGTGAAAATTCTATCGTTGATGGTGTGGTAGGCTAGGATTAAGGTCCATGAAACTAGTTTTTCAACAAAATGCCAAGGATATCACTTATTGACCCTTTTGAGTTCCGAATGAGTGTATCAATTAAGTCCACTCAGTACCTCAATTGGCTATCCCTATATCTAGGATGATACCCATGGTATAGTCAACCTCATAATTACCCTTATGTCTAAGATAGTGAGAATTAGCTAACTATTCCAATAAATTGTCCACTATTTCCTTGGTTCCCACATCCCTCTTTCAAGGATGATATGGGTTCCAAAAGTTTACCCAAACCCCTCTTTCAAGGATGGTATGAACTTTCTAGAGTTTGGGATTTTCACATATCAAACCCATTTTGGGTGTTTGGGGCTTTCACCCATAAATCTCAACTAATCAACCCAAGAATAGTGATACCCATCATCAAAAAACTAAAATCTACACAAATACATCACATCCCACACACTTGCACACTACTCAAAGATAACCCCAAGAGGAAGGGCCAGTAACTCATAAAGATAATAAACATAAATAAACCATGATTTCCATTAAGTAGATTCATTAAAGATAAAATAATGCAAACAAAACTTTCAATCTTCACAATTCCTCATTGGATTTGGCTAGTCATTCACCTGAAGCTACTTTAATTTGTCCTTAGTTCAAAATTATCACAAATTAGGCACCAAGCTCTAAGAAATTGCAAAAAACCTAAACTAAGGATGGGTGGTGGACTTAGTAGAGAAATAATGCATGATTAGGGTTTGAGTTTTATTTTTTTTGGGCAAGTTTGGGACAACTTCGTGCATTTATGGTTTTGCCCTTGGGCTGAAATCCCCCTAGGCAACGATCGTACTAGGTTAACTGTGATCGCTGCCTACATCATATTATCGCTACCTTCTGACTTTCTTGACTTACCACGATCGTGGTGGACACTCTGCGGTCGCGGTACCTGAGGCCCAATCTGCAAAGATTTTCTATCTTTTTCACTTTTTTTCCTGCTTTAATCCTTTTTCAGCTCATTTTGCCTCTTTTTATCTCAGCATCTTTGTACCTACAAAGCATGGAAATTAGTGCATTTAACAATAAAGTTGTCTCATTTATACATTCAAATCATAGTAGTGTGCACGAAAGTGGAGTGTAAATGAATTATAAAGTCCCCACTCATCAAGTTTGAGCCTTTCTTTTATCATTTTTGGGATCAGCCATGTGCATTTATATTTCTGCCCTTGGGCTGCATTATTCCGCAAGACCACGATCGCATAGGCTTAGCCGCGACTGCAGCTACAACGACCATGCTTAGCTCATGCGACTATGGTAGGTTGACCTTATTGACTGATTGTGATCACGGTCCTCAGATCATGATCTCGGTAACTGAGGCCATGTCTGCTCTATGTCTTCGTTGCACCTTATTACTTTCTTTTGATCTTTTTAGCTCTAGTCCGTATCTTTCCATCTCATCAATAATGTGCCTGTTAAATGCAAACATTAGTGCATTCAATCACAATTATGTCTCATTTATTCATTCAAAACATGGTAATATACATAAATGTTGAGTGCAAATGAGTGGTAAAATCATCACTTATCAGCATTGAGGTCCAAAATATAAGGAAAGTCTGAGTAACTGTTGTATTTTTTATTTGGGATCGTATTCATACCTTTGGTGAAGTCTGAGTAGCCATATGGTTTGCCCATATAAAATTTAAAATATGAGATGTCGGCTTCAGTTAGTGCCATAAATAGAAAATTATGCATGGTGCAAATGTGAAGCAAACACCCCCTCTATCCAAAAAAATTTCAAAAACCAAGGGCACGTACGTGAGTAATCTTGTAATAATACTTTACCTCTTTTTTTGCCTCCAAAATGTTTGCTTGTAGAAATTGGTAGATTCTTTATTTTTGTTGCTAGTAGGAAGGGAAATTAACCCCCTTTGAGGAGTTTGCATGCCATGTGCAGTAAGCATTTGTGTCTAAATCTCATGCCTACTTATACCTTCTACAACTTGCCCCATTGGTCTATCAAGACTAATCTTTAATTACACTTGGTTGGTAAAATAATTCTAGGACATCTTTGTGATATAGGAACCCACTCTAAGCCTAAATAACCTACCCATGCATAGAATATAACCCTTAGTTCCCCAATTTGAGCCTTCAAGCCTTTCTTTGGCAACCATGTTACAAACGTTATACCATTCAAAAAATTATTCTTCTCTTGAACCCAACCCTCCTTGAGCATGAAAAATTAAAATTGAGGCTAAATGCGTAAGTTAGGGGTGGTATGTTTGAAAGATTTGACTTTGGGCCATGGTAGTGTAAGTGCATGCCTTTGAGCCAAGCAATGAAAAAGTGAAAAAAAGGAATGATGAAAATAAGAATAGGGTGTGAATTGCAAGAGAAATGAGTGAAAGAAAGATTCCCCAAAAAAGTTGGGGAAATCAAGGCTCATAAATTAGGCATGTGTAAAGTGTGAAAACAAAAGAGATGATCCATGGTCACAAGTTGGTTGAAATAGTATGATGTAGATGTTCAAGGAGGGTTAATCCACTTTGTTCCTAAATGTTATCCTACACTTCCCAAAACTTATGTTACAAGCTCAAAAAGCCCTTTAATATCTCCAATCAAGTGTATTCATTATAGTGGCGATTGAAAATAGGGGAAATCCTATGGTATGGTACTTGTTAGCATCAAGAGTCTTGTGATATAGAGATTCTTGCACTTAAATCCCCATTATTTCAAATTAGATAATTTGATGTGTGTGGGATATCGTTCTTGTGACTAGGCTTATGAATAACTCGAGGTGGGTGACATTGTCATATTTTGAATAATGAGTCAAAGGAGTATAATAGAGTTGTGATCAATAGAGAGTCACATTTAGAGTGTTTGTAATCATTGCATGGTTTCTCTTTAAAGTCCTTTGCATCTTTGAGTTTGTATTTTATGATTGAGGGGTGTTGTGCGAATAGATTTGCCCATGTTTGAAGAGCCACTTGTGGTAGCATCCATGTTTGAGGTCATTGTGATCATTAGGTTGAATAAATGTGCTTAAAGTTTGCTTTGTCTCATTGAGTAAGAGGTAGTGTTGCTTGAGGAAAAGCAAAGGTTTAAGTTAGGGGTGTTTATGAGTGATGAATTTATGACTCATTTGCATCCTAAATTCGTGCACACTACTAAAATTTAAGGAAATAAATAAGACAAATGTGTTACTTGAATACACTAAATTTCCATATTTTGTAGGCATATAGGTTAGGAGAATAAAAGGCATAGATTTGAGATGAAAAGGTCCAAAAAGGAGACAGAAGACCTAAAGTAGAAACAAGCCTCAGTTACTGTGATTGTGTCCTGGACCGTGATCGTAGTGAGCCAAGCATGGCAATGTGCCATGATTGTAGACAAGCTACAACGATCGCGGCTAAGAGGTAAATGTAACCAGGGGTAGTTTTATAAATTCATGCAGCTGAACCCAATTCCTTTTAAAAACTAAAACCCTTTCTCCTTTAGGCATTCTACACTCTTGCAACATTTTGAATTTGAAGTTTAAAACCCTAATTTGGGAAACAATTTTCATTTAATTTTGGAGACATTGAATTTAACATATTAGAAGAATAGATGCTTTGAACAATCCCTATGGCATATTTTTCTCTCTTTTCTTCATTAGTAGCTAAACTTTCATTGTCTTAGGATTATGTTGAACTAAGGTGCAATTAAGTATGAGTTTTGATGTATTTGTGCATATGCTAGTTTGTTGATGATGGGTTTTCCCATTGCTTGGTTATATTAGTTGGGATCTATGGGTGAAATCCCCAAAAATACACAAAATGGGTTTATGGGTGTAAACCCCAAATTCTTGAAAGCTTAAACCATCCTTGAAAGAGGGATTTGGGTACACTTTTGGAACCAATATCATCCTTGAAAGAGGGATGTGGGTCATAAGGCAATGGTAGATAATTAATGGATGTAGTTTGCTAATTTTTACTATCTTAGACATAAGGGTGAGTAAGAGGTTGACAGTATCTTGGGCATCTTCCTATAAATAAGGATGCCTAATTGAGGTAATAGGTGGTTGTAGTGACATACTTGTTAGGTACCCGAAAAGGTCAACGAGTGAAATTCTTGAAATTTTGTTGACAAACTAACCTTAAGGATCTTAGACCTAGATTACCACATTATTGGTAACTAGAATGTACACTAAATTTTCATGCACCCATGCATAACTTGCCCTTAGGTAGAAATAATATTAAGATTTTTCTCATATCGAATTTAAAACAAAATTGTTGTTTATTTTGTTAACTTGAGTTGCTATTGACAAACACTTTCCAACAAAACCAAACCCCCCATTTTTATTCGTGAGTTTTTTTATGCACATTGCGAGTAGCTTTTTAGTAGCATTTAACACCTGTAGGACTAGAATTCTAATTTCACTCCTTGTGGATTCGACCTCAATATGAGTTGAACAATTGAAAATGACTGTCCTATACCAATTTCGATGGTATAGGTCAGCATTATAAAATTTCATCAATATTTAAATATAACTAGTAAATGAAAAACTATTATTTAACTATTTATAATCTTGGCCATCTATTACATTATTGTCCCAAAAGTGACACTAAGAGTATTTATGAAATTGCCCAAATAGGGTGGTTTTAAGTTTACAACTTATAAACCAATTCTACAACAGGTTTACATTTCATCAACCAAGTCATCAACCCTAGGCTAAATGTCAAGTCTCTCATCTTCTAGTTGGTAGATTGACAACCAAGTCTTCAACAGGTTGATATCACGCAAACCAAGTCATCAACAAATTGACATCTCATCAACCAAGTTGTTAACCTTGGGCAGATATCATTTGTTCCTCTGTTAGTTCCCACTTAATCATCATGATGTGAGATCTTTCGAATGACTCAAAATACGCTAAAACACTTCCATCTTCATAAATATCCCCTGAAGGAATTTCCACTTCCGTGCTTGGTTTCTAGTAAATAATCTTGAGACCTTTCCAATTGTATCATCATATTCCTATTTGTATATGATACAAATATGATTTTGGATTATGTGTGTATATATATATGTGTGTGCGTGTTTGTGTATTTTTATGTCATCCAAAACTATATCTCTGTGAAGTATAATGCGATCGAAGTCAAATATAGTAGCCCGACAAGGTTTGGGTCGAACCCACAAGTAATAGGTCGGATGTATCTCTCAAACTTGCTAAAATAATTGTGTAGGGCAGAAAAGTAAATGGGGGGATTTATTGTAACAACAAAAGGTAGCAAGCTTTGAATGTCTTTGGTTGTAAAAATTTTGAAATGAACACTAGGCCTATGTTCCCCCTGGCTTCTAACTTCGTAGCTTTCTCTCACTCAATATGACTATCTCAATGCTACACATGCAAAATTTGAAAGGATATGTATCACCAACTATCTTGTGGACTCATTGGTAAATATCACCATTCACCATGTGAGTCTCAGGATGTTGATTTACTACCCTTTCCCTCAATCCCAGTTTAACTATCATCTTGTGGGTCTCAAGTTATTAGACAAGGGTTAATATCCTCAAATCACTGTTATGATCTTCTTTTCAGAATCTTAAAGTCCCTTATAAGGATGATCTCAAATACAGGCAAGTCCTTAGCTTCTGCAGTGGCTAAGGAGGCAAACAATATAAAGAAGATCACAATATATGCAGAAACAATGATCTAAATGAATCTCACACTACCCCTACTTTGTTAATCCACTAGGGGTCCCACAACCCTAGCTAATGAAATTAGTCGCTCATGGTTGTACAACAGTCCATGGAATTTGATAAAGAAATCATAAAATTAATTGTAAAATAATAAAAGGATAAAATCCAAAGTCTCGACTTAATTATGTAACCAAAAACTAAGAACTAGAGTATAAAGTGTGTAAAAGTACATCAAAGTACATAAACATTACATAAGAACCCATAGGGTATTTATAGAGTCTCAAAATAACAAAGGAAACCTAACCAAAACAAAATAGGAAAACTAAGTCGACAGTGGTCACGCCTCTGGTAACGAGTATCTAGACAGATGATGACTCATTAGCTATTGTCGTTGTTATCTTCTATCTTCAATGGTCAAAACTCATAAATAGATGTATTGAGTCATTAGCTGGGACTTTGTGTCACTTCAGTGAATGCTCACTTTTAGTACTTTTGGGTCTGTTGTTAGAATGACTCCTCACCATGAGTTGTTATTGGTCATAATGACTCATGGTCTTTACTCATTTCTGTTGGGGATTCAACTTGTCAATTGATAGGACTTTTGGTTAATGTGCTGAGAATGACTCACCGTATGACTCATTGACACTCATACGAGTCATATTAAGTCTTCAACATGATCCTAAAATAAGCATTCATCACTATCAACCTCACAACTTGGGCCAGAACTCGTTAGGTGACAAAATGACTCATGGTCCAATTAGTGCCTTAGCTTTTTCAGCACTTTTTCATCAAATTCTGGTCCACACCACTTCCAACCTAATTTATATGCAACATACACAATACACACATCATAACCGACAAAGTAACCCAAGTAAGTGAATATTTTTACCATTTTAAGTATCAAAAGTGCCATAAAACCATGGAACATCAACACCCCCAACTTATAACATTTTTATGTCCTCAGGAAACAACACAAAACAAAACATGTTGCTTAACCAGGAAGAACCTAAGATACCTATGGCAGGCAATTATCAAATTCAGCTCAAGACATATTACCCACTCCTACTTGTAACTTTTCAATAACCAACTCTGTGTATTGATGAAGCACAACAATGTGATACAAGGGAATAAAGCTATGGCATTACATTAGCAACAAAAAATCATGCATATATACAATTTCACTACCCAAAAAAATAAGCAGCTAGCAACACAACCTATGTACCCACACAATCAATGAAGTCCCAATCACTTAGATAGATTAAGCATGTTAATACAGGGACAGTCACGAGGCACTCACACTCATAAAGAAGCTCCAACACTGTGCACAGAATACCATAGGCCTGCCCTGATTTTCGTTACCTTAATTTTTGGACAATCATGTTAGGATCACTATTGGACCACTTTTCTTTTATTCCACCCTTATTTCTCCTTTTTTATTCTTTTATTTCACCTTAGGTAGGTGTGATTTCTTTATTTTTCTCTTTTTTCAATCAAATTATTCTTTTCTTTTTTCTTTTCTTTTTCTACTACACCCAGCCCTACTATCTTTTCTTTTATTTTACCCTTCTTCATACCAGTTTTAGATCATACACCCCTATGATAACCACAATCAATTTAGGCCATTTTCCTAAGCTGAGGTGCATAATATCTAAAGAGGACCAAGGCAAAAATAAAATAGGGTCATGGTATATAAATGGTAAAGTGAAAGGTGTAAACAAGAAAATAGGTCGATTTAGGCTCAAAATTTGGGATCAAGGGATAGTTATTCACATTTGGTTGGTCATTTAGGCTAAAAGTGCAATAATTTCAAGAACAGCCTCTGATCCTTTCCTAACCGACTATCCTACAACCTAGGCAAGACTAACTAGGAAAGTTTTAGATTTGGCACACAAAGGGAACTAAGTAGCATCTTACGCTCAAATAGCATGGGGTTGCATCACACACTACTATCTATTCGGTTCATACAAATGATAGATACGATTATCATGTTCCTAATCCTATTGCCATAACGAGATTCATAGTGGTCACATAAATATCACATCACACATATTTCTAAATAATCTTTTCAATAATGGGCATTAAAGGGAAAGATATCGCATGGATGTCCTCTAGGGTAGCCCGGAGTGTGGCCAGCTTCTTATGTATCCCCACTAGATCTGGGGACTAGATATCTACCAGCTTTTGGTTAATCTGCCTCTCAAACCCATCAAACCAGGTCTACATGCCTCTCAACTTGCTCCTGATCTCTCGCTACAACCATGTCTTAACCACATCCTTTATATTCTTCACTTTCCTCTAAACCATACCCAACCTCTTTAACACATAAGCCAAGAAAGCCTATGGGACTAAATCATAGCCAGCGGGGGCTAGCCTAAAAATAAATAGTCTCGTGGTAAGAGGTGGAGTCAGAGTCTAGGATGTACCTACGATATTTGAAGCCTAAGGCTCAGACTGGGCAGTCTTAGCAGGGGTTTTACCAATATCACTAAACCCGAGAATATCTATGTCATGCCCTCCAACCTGAAATGCCTCCCTAAGTAATGTGGCTCCTACCTTTTCATCCTTGGATATAGGGTTTAGAAACATCTTGGATCAACTACAGGGAGTATCCCTTCGTACCTGGAAGAATTGGTCAACTCTTGAGATCTTTGGCACTCTCTAATCCAAGCATAATTGCATAAAAAAATATAAAAAAGTCAGGGATGTATCTGTGCTCACTGCCGGACCAAAGATATCCCTAACTATCAACTTAGGTACATCTATCTTGTATCCCCTTATGATGCTCACAAATAAGGTAGCTCTATCTAGGTTCAGTACATTATCCCCATATGTGGGACTTAACCTATGGCGCACAAGCATCCACCAACCCTTTACCATAAAGCTCAACTTTGCTTTGTAATGCATGATGAAAATCCAACACCTCTAGCCACCTAAGTCACCTCCTCCTGCATTATAGAAATACCACCGGAAATCCACCAAAAATGATTTAGCTTATCCTCTAAACCAATTTGCTTTGTCTTCACTTTTTGTATCTGATCTATGTGGTAGTCAATCTCAATAGTATTGGCTGGCAACTAGAATTTTGGTCCAAGTAGAACTATGAAAATGGTTTGAGTGGAGATGTTCTCCCAAACATCTCTGATCATGACATCTTTCAGTGGGTCACCACCCTTCCACAATTGCTCATGTGTATATAACCATTTTAGCTCCATATGATATATGGCATAAAACTTTGACACTAATATTAGGATGTACTGGCCTGAATCTCAGGCCATTCACTCAAAGTGGTACTGATTGAATCTCGCCTCAAATTTGGGTATCTCATATATGCCGATAGTATTCAACTTGGGCTCTAAGTAAATACCTCTTTTTGGTTTCCCAGTGTAAGGGCTGAGGGAATTTTCTTGGTTATATAAGTCCTATATCCCGGGTCACCCCTATCAGTTG
This sequence comes from Capsicum annuum, assembly GCF_002878395.1. Lineage (NCBI taxonomy): Eukaryota > Viridiplantae > Streptophyta > Magnoliopsida > Solanales > Solanaceae > Capsicum > Capsicum annuum. The sequence goes on along the minus strand of NC_061116.1, from coordinate 87,192,931 downwards.
ACGATGGGTACTGGGGCAGACTCTATCTGAAGTGGTGTAGCATGTGGAGAAGGAGGTAGTATTCTTACCCGATTATCACTCAATTCTCTCTCTTTCTCCTCCCTCTTATTTTCATCCCCAGACCCCTCAATATCAGACTCTCCATTCTACGACCCACTCTTTTCTTTTTCTTTCTCATCTTCGGGGCCTGACTCATCCCCTGACTCACAGTCTTCTTCTGACTGGAATTATGAGTGGGGCTGTGATGGACTTAGATTTTTCATCCTTGTCCTAGAACTAGGTGGTGTGTCTTTCTCTAGAGTAGCTTTTGCACCCCTAGGTAACTTCTTCCTTGGCTCAACTGTCTCTCTGATTAGGTATTCCTCCACTTAACCGACTTGACTCTTCTTTGTTAGTGGGTTCATTTCTAGGATAATAAGTAGGAGAAAGGGCCTTCTTCTTGATGGAGTCATTCTTTGGTGCTATTGGTACTTGGAAGAAACACACATATTGGTAAATCCTAGGAAAAGAAAATAAAACACTAGAAAAAATAACATAAGTATTGCAAGGGTTGGGCATCTAACAAGTCTGAGCATGACTCGTTACCATTGGTAACAAGTCATTATGATACTCGTTAAGTGAGCAGGTGCATAAATTTTATTTACTGGTCAGTTAATGATTCCTCTTAATGAGTTATTAAGTTAGACAATCACTCATTACCAATACTCATTACTTGACCAAAAATATTTCCCTGGTGCCTTAACCTTCCCAGGAACCACGAGTCCTCATAATGATTCATATAGCATTATAATGACTCATTTTGTGAGTTTTTGTGACAATAGAACCTCAACTTCTTCTTGAACCCATGTACCTAGTGACTACGGATCACGTAACGACTCATTAGGTGTCCTTACGAATCGTTATGAGTCCCATAGCCTCTGAGGCATAAATGTTCAAAGGGTTGAACTTCGATTTTCACATTTCCAACTCATTCCCATGGTGTTATATCAAGTTCAACAAATCCTCATTCATCCCCAAAAATATGTTTAAACACAAAATTCATTATACTCCTATTTCTATTAATTGACTTTCATATTTCTTAAGAACAAGGTCAATTTTTACTTTATAAACCTAATTTAATCACACAATCAAAGAAACGTTCACCACATTAAGTACCAACTTATGATATTAACATGTTAAAGCACAAACTTACTTGTTTGAGTTGCTTAGATTCCTTGAAAAAACTGGTTTTAGAGATTACTTGCCTTAGTTCTTGAAACTCTTGACTTTAGTAGATTTTGATTCTTTGATTGTGATGCAAGGAGATGAATGCGGAGTGATATTAGAGCAAAGGTAGTCATTTATTTGAAATGGAGAGAGTCACAGTAGTTTTTAAATGGGAAAATGAATCATTTGGATTTGATTTCCCTTATTAAATATCTTATACCAAATCGGGTAGACCCTCATTGTCGGGCCCAATAATGCGACATTATAATGACTCATTATAGTTGACTACTAGTCATAGACTCCCCCCACTATGAATGGAACCTTATCTGGGTCTCCAGTCATAACGACTTAAGACAATGAGTCATTTTCATTGACAATGACTCATTTTAAGAGTTGTTATGACTCTAGATACCAGTTACCTAAGAGTGTCCTACGTTCCAGCTTTCTACAACTCTAGTAATGAGTAGTTATGAGACACAATGACTCATGAGGTGAGTTTTTAGGATATGGTACTAGCAATTTATCTGGTATTTTTCTACAATCTCCAGCCCTACACACTGAACACATAAGTTACCCTATAATGTAAAAAGTACATAACATAGATTACCTCCGATTCTTTATTTAACGTTGTGGCATGACGTGGCTAAGTTGGATACTCAAACTTTACCAACCATACCATGGGTTTCCTCCCACGCAGTGCTTGATTTAAAGTTGTGGCATGATGAAGTTGCCTTGGCTACTCAAACTTCGCCAAGGTCCATGTCAACACATACTTTCACCTTATCATGATTTCTTATATAGTGCTTTACCTGTTGTCCATTCACCGTGAATAGGGCTTCACTATTATGCTCTAGCTAAATAGCACCATGTGTGAATAACCAAACTACGATGAATGGTTCATACCACCGAGACTTTGACTTTCCACGAAAGTGAAGTTTTGAATCATATAACAAGACCAGATCACCCAGCTTAAACACTCTTTTCTCAATTTTCTTATCATGATACAGTTTCATCATTTCTTTGTATAGAGTAGAGCTCTCATAAGCACTGAGCCTGAATTCATCCAACTCATTCACCTTGCTCAACTCCAATGTAACTACATCATGCCACTTCAAATTTATCTTTTTCAATGACCATAGTTCTTTATTCTTAAGTTCGACCAAAAAGTGGCATGCATTACCACACACAAGTTGATATGGGGAGGAACCTATAGAGGTCTTGAAAGCTATTTGATAGGATCACAATGCATCATCAAACTTCCTTGACCAGCCAGTCCTATTGGTATTCATAGTGTTCGCCAATATGGAACTGATCTCTCTATTGGAGACCTCAACCTGCCCACTTTTCTGAGGATGATTAAGTGTTTCCACCTTATGCTTTACACTATATTTCTAAAGAAGTGCCTTAAAAAGCTGATTGCAGAAGTAAGATCCATCATCACTGATAATAGCACGTGGAGTGTCAAATTGAGAAAATATGTTCCTTTTCAAGAACGCAATGAAACTTTGACTCTCATTGGTAGGAAGAAAAACCATTCCCACCCACTTTGAAACATAATAGATTGCCACTAAAATGTGTTTTATACCATAGGAGCTCACAAATGAACCCATGAAGTCAATTTCTCATACATCAAATAACTCCAACTCTAAGATAGGTGTGATGGGGAGTTTATGACTTCGTGAAATATTTCCTTAACGCTGACACTAGTCACAGGCTTGTGCACAGTCATGAGCTTCTTTGAGGATCGTAGGCCAATAATACCCATACTGCAGAATTTTATGGGCGGTGTGGGTTCCACCAGGATGACCCCCAATTTATGATGAATGACAAGCTTCAAGGATGCTCATCATCTCTATCTCAGGAATGCATCTACAAATTACACTATCCGCACAAATCCTTAAAGGCAGGACTCATCCTAGAAGAACTTCCTCAGCTGATGCATAAACCACTTATGATGTTGAAATAATAGGGCTTCTAGAACAAGATCACTTGCCAAATAGTTGGAAAAATCGGAAAACTAGGGGATTAAGTCTTGTGATGCTTCCAAAACCTACTTATCTATAAAAATATCATCTATGTCAAGCTCATCCCCTAATATTTGCATTGCTTCCTCTTCAAATCAACACGAGTGATTAGTCACCTAATTCTTTATGCCCTTTTGATATTTTACTTCAAAATCAAATTCTTGCAGTAAGAGGACCCAATGTATTAACCTGGGTTTAGCATTCTTTTTCAATATTAGATAACTCAAAGTTGGATGGTCTATGCGAACTATGACTTTGGTCCCAATCAAATAAGACCGAAACTTCTCAAAGGCAAAAACCACTGCAAGAAACTCCTGCTCAATGATTATATAGTTCTTTTTTTTGCAGGGTTTAATTCTTTGCTGGAATAATAGATTGAGTGAAGGTTTTTCTCGCATCTTTGGCCTAAGACAGGACCCAAGGACACTCCGCTAGTATCACACATAACCTCAAATGGTGAAGACCAATTAAGAGATATAATAATAGAAGTTAAGATCAAACATAAATGTTACCTCCTTCTTAAAAGGGTTGCAAAGATGATTAGCAATCTTAGAGAAATCCTTGATGAACATCTTATAAAAGTCATCATGACCTAAAAAGCTTCAGATAAACTTAACTAAGACTGGTGGAGATAATTTTTCAATCACCTAAATCTTTGCTCTACCCACCCCAATACCCCATTTTGAGGTTTTGTTACCAAGGGTAATACCGTTCTTCACCATAAAATGGTACTTCACCCAATTTAACACCAAATTGCACTCGTTATGTCTTTGGAGGGTGTTGGATAAATGGACCAAATAATCATTAAGAAATCCCCTAACAATTGAAAATTCATCCATGAATACCTTTATAATGTCTTCCAATATGTCAGAAAATATAGCCATCATACATATCTGAAAGGTGGCGGAAGCATTGCATAATCTGAATGGCATCCTCCTGAACGCAAAAGTCACACACATGCAAGTAAAATTAGTATTTTCCTGATCCTCAAGAGTAAACAAAATTTTATTGTATCCTGAGTACCCATAAAGAAAATAGTACCAACCCCTGTCTGCTAGTCTGTCAATTATCTGATCCATGAATGGCATAGGGAAATGGTCCTTTTGGATCCATGTATTCATATCCCTATAATCCATGAATAATCTTCATCTAGTTATTGGCCTCATGGGAACCAATTCATTCTTCTTATTAGGGACCACAGTAATCACACCCTTCTTTATCATGCATTGAATTGGGCTGACCCACTTGCTTTCTGCAATGAGGTAATCCACTCCATCTAACCACTTGATAATTTATTTCTTTACTACCTCATGCATAGATGGATTTATCCTATGTTGGTGCTCAATATTAGGTATACATTACAGTTCAAGTTGTATTTTATGAGTATAAATATCGGATAAAATCCCTACAATGTCTACAATAGTCCAACTTATTGCCTTATTTAATCTCTGTAACACTAAAAGCAATACCTCAACCTGTAAATCAACTAGATCAACTTTTTTAATAACCCACAAGGTATTATCAGCCCCTAAAAATGCATAACACAAATAAGATAGAAGGGCATTTAATTCCAAGACCAATGGCTCCTCAATGAATGGTCGATTTTGAGGAGTAGTTCTATTCTTTAGATCAAGATCAAGATTCTTTGGAGCATGATTGCAAGAAACTTTACCATGCAATGTGTTCACCATCTAATCATACTCATTGGGGTCATTTCTAATAAAATTCATGTTGATTGCTGCTAATGCCTCAACCCTAAGTCTTTCTTCAATAGGCACAGTCACTGTTTATCATCATCAATAGTCTCAATCACGAACACTACTCTCATATCTTTTATTTTTCATATAAACTGACAAACATTAGAAGCGACTTGCTCATTATTGAGTCTAAACTTTATCTGCCCTATCTTGATGTGAATCGAGGCCCTTCCCATAGCTAGGAAAGGCCTTCCCAAGATAATAGGGAATTCAAAGTCCACCTTGCAGTCCAAGATTATAAAGTCATCAGGAAATATAAAGGATGTAACCTTCACCAATACATTACAAAAAATACCAATAGGTTTCTTGACAGTCTGATTAACCATCAATAGCCTCATGGATATAAGTTTGAGTGCCCCCAACCTTTACTTCCTGTATACCACCAATGGCATGAGATGAATGTTATCTCCCAAATCACATAACTCTTGAGATAAGTTAAAGTACCTAATAGTACATGGGATAGTGAATGCTCTTCGATCCTCCTTTTTCTCCACTAGTAATTGGGTAGCCATGGCACTACAATGGAGTATATTATCCACAGGCTCAAAGATCACCTTCTACTACTTAATAATCAATTCCTTCATAAACTTTACATAGCCAGGAATCTTCTCTAAAAATTCTACAAAATAACTATTAACCGACAGTTCTTTCAATATCAACAAGAACTTCAAGTACTTTTTTTCCTCTCATTTTTTTCTCATTCTCTAGTGAAAAAGAGAGGGAGGTTGGGGAATAGTCTTCAACACATTCTCAGCTACTTTCTATTTTTCCTTATTCTTTTCCATACTTTTTCCACCACCTTTTGATTTCTCTATTTCCGTATCATGTGTCTCATCAACATCAACACTATCATCCTTAATATCATCAACTGTAGGCATAGAGAAGTCAATAGTTGTATTATAACTTTAAGCAATAATGGAAAGACAGTGACTATCATTTTTAGGATTCTAAATTGTATTGCTTAGAATGGTGTCTGGCTTCCACTGATTCAAGGTTGCTAACATTTGACCAAATTGTTGCTCTAGCTATTTGATTGCAATAGCATACAATTTAACTTTCTTGGTCAAACCTGATATTTCTTCCTTAATCTTCTTAAGATAAGTTTTCTGACTTTCCTAACCCTTTACCAACTTGGACAACATAGCCTTCATCCTTGATTCACTATTATAGTTGCCTGGTGGAATATTTATACCACCCTTCTATTTGAAATCATCCTTGCAACTTCAGTCACTATCTCTATATCGGCTTCAATCTTTGTGTCTATCTTGATAGTTATTTTGATCTGGGTGCCCTTTCTCCTGGGCTTAAAAACCCTCCAAATCTCTATCTACATATTTTGCCTCTTCTTTAATATTAGAATCATATGATATAGAGGCCTTACCCTGTGATCCCACTTTATTCACCTTCTTAGAATTCATCATTGTAAACATTTTTGTAAATAACCCAACCTCCGTTCTTAGATGAGCAACCTCTTGCACCACAGTATTATTAATAACTCTATGCTCACTAGAATCCCTAATAGCATAACTATTAGAAAATCTCTCTGACTCGCAAGTATGCCACCCTTAATTGTTGAGAGAGATCTGATCTAATATATTTAATGCTACCTCCTAACTCAGATGTACGAATGGTCCATCGATAATAGTGTCTGTCATAGCTCTAGAACTAGAAGTTAAGGATTGATAGAATATTTTAATTAAATTTATCCCTAACATTCCATGATTGGATACCATTAATAACTTCTTCTTAAACCAAAACCAAGCCATATACATTAGTTCAGAATGCAATTATCTAAAGTTATAGATCTCATCTTCTAATTATAGCATTTTGGATGGAGGGAAGAAATGGTCTAAAAATTTCTTTCACAACTTATTCCATGTAGTAATAAACCCACGAGGTAATTCCCCTCATTGTAATGTAGCTTCACTAGGTAGAGAGAAAAGAAACAACTTGAGTCTCAAAGCTTCCTACTTCTTCCTAAGTATAGTGTATGAAGTGCAAATTCTAATAGAGTTTGTGATGTGTATGTTTACATCATCAGTTAGAAGGCCCGACCCGCAAACACACCTTTCATATTCAATAGTTGGATCATAGCACTAGTTATGTCAAACTTTATATTTGGTAATAATATAAGACAAATGATAGCTCGTGTCTCGGTAGGCTCTGGATCATCATATGGTGGAAAATACTAATAGGCTAGGAGCACTTCAGCTCTACCCCAACTTTTTCTATCTCAGTCCCCTTTGACTATTTCTCGACAATCTTCTTCTTATCTCTATCTTGCTAGCTCTGTCTCCCTAGCTACATATTGGGCATATATTTCCCTTCTTTTGTTGGAAGATACTACTAATAATTTCATAGTAGTTTGATTAACAATGTCTTGGACTGCTTCGCGAAAGGGTGGAGGTAAACCATTAGTATTATCCTGAAGACCCTCAATATGTCCTTCATGTACGTATTCTATCATTATAGGATTTGGATGTAAGATTCTCTCTGGGTTAGGATTAAGTGGGAGAAATGGATTGCCTTAACTCTTAGTGTTAGGCATACACCAGCCTATACCCAATGGAAACTAGAAAACTAAAACCAGAAAACTCCAACAACTTCAATCAATAACTCTACAACTATATTACCCGGTAATGGGAAAAAATGTGATGTCGCCCAAAACTATACCTCTATAAAGTATAATATGGTAAAATTTGAATATAGTAACCCAAAAAAGTTGGGGTCAAATCCACAGGGAATAGGTCAGATGTATCTCTCAAACTTACTGAAACAGTCGGGCGGTGTAGAAAAGTAAATAGGGGAATTTGCTTTAATAGTAAAAGTAGCAAGCTTTGAATGTCTTTGATTGTAAATAATTTGAAACGAACTCTAGGCTTGTGTTCCCCCTATCTTCTAAATTCATAGGTTTCTCATGCTCAATCTAAATATCTTAATGTAATGCATATAGAATTTGACAAGATATGTATCATAAATGTCTTATGGACTCATTGGCAAATATCACCCTTTACCTTTTGAGTCTTATGGTGTCCCTTACTAACCCTTTCCCTTGATCCTAATTCAACTATCACCTTATGGCTCTCAAATTATTAGATGAGTATTTATAGCCTCGAATCACTATTATGATCTTCTTTTCCTAATCTTAAACTTCTTTGTGAGGATGATCTCGAATACAGGCAAGTTCTTAGCTTCTACCATAGCTAAGGAGGTAAGTAATATGAAGAAGATTATATTATAAGTAGCAACAATAATCTAACTAAATCTCACACTTCCCCTACCTCATTAATCCACCAGGATTACCACAATCCTACCTAAGGAAATTAGCCACTCATGGTTGTGAAACAATCCATGGAATTTGATAAAGAAAATAGAACTAATTGCACATTAATGAAAGAATAAAATCCAAAGTCTCAAATTAACTATGTAACCAAAAACCAAAAACAAGAGTACAAAGTATGTAAAAATATGTCAAAGTACGTCTATTACATAAGGACCTAGAGGGTATTTATAGAGTCTCTAAATAACAAAGAAAACCTAACCAAAACAAAATAGGAAAACTAAGTCGGCAGTGGTCATGCCTTTGGTAATGAGACGTCTGGACTGATGATGACTCATTAGTTGTTGTCGGTGCTCTCTTCTTTCTTCAGTAGTCATGACTTATTATTAGATGTAATGAGTCTGCTGGGACTCTTTGTCAATCCAGTGAATGTTCTCTTTTATTACTTTTGGGTCTGTTGTCAGAACGACTCATCACCGTGAGTCATTGTCAGTCATAATGACTCGTGGTCTTTACTCATTTCCTCTAGCCTTCAACTTGTTAACCTTTATGACTTTTGAATAATATACTCAGAATATCTCACCCTACAACTTATTGTCACTCCTAATGATTCGTAGTTAGTCTTTAACTTTTATTAAAAAATAAATATTTATCACGGTCAACCTTACGAATTTATCCATGAGTCATTGTGTGATAAAACAACTCGTGGTCTAGTCAATGCCTTAGATTTTTCAACTTTTTTCATCCAATTCTAGTCTATGCTATTTCCAACCTAATTTACCTGCAACATTATAATGCCTCATATCTTTTTTGGTCTCTGTGCAGCATACGACTCATGATCCTTAATCGTACCCTAGTGTACGAGTTGTATGTTGGACTCATACCTAAGTCAGTATAGCATGTTGAACCTTCTATTATAGGTATGAATTAACCCAATGGGTCGTTAAGAGAGGTATGAGTCATATGAACCCAGTCGTATGGACATCAGTATTGACCCTTTGAGACTCTGTCTAAGATACTAGAGAGGGATATCTAGTCATATACAAAGGTATGACTCATAAGAGAGAAGTCATATCAATAGCAGTGTTGGTTCCCTAAGTTTTCCATTTATCTTATGAGTGACTTTACCAAATTGTATAGTCATATTACAAGTTAGAAGTACGACTCGTATACAGACTAGTACATGTTCTTTAAAATCTACCAAGCTTATGATTCAGTAGTCCAGTCGTACCCTAATATACGAGTCATAAGGTTGACTCATACCAACTAGGAACACAATTTTCTGCTCTTTTTTTTAGGGGCTTTTATGTCTTTCCCCACTCCTTTAAAAGCCAACCCCAAGTCATTTTGTCTTTACAAAGGGCAGTATAAAAGGCTCCAAATCCCTAATTTACATCATTAAACATCAATTTTCTAAATAGAATCAAGAGAAAATGATTTTTTTCATCTTCCCCAAGCAGCTAGGGTTTCTCATGGTCAAGAACAACTTCAAAGAAATTTCCCCAAACCTTCGACTTTAGGTATGTGGGATGCTCATCCATGGGTCCCTTTCACCCATGGAGCCCAAAAACCCTTTTTTCACTAAAGTATGGATTTGTCTCTTATTATGGAGTTTTATGTGTTCAAGATGGATTAAATTTGTGTTTTAAACTATAATTTTCCATGTCATGATTCAAGAAAATTTTATGTTAAATCCCCAATTTATGAATTTAGCCGTGTAATTATGTAGATTTCATATGTATAACACATTGCCATGTTTAAGTTCATGATTCTCACATATTTGATGAAATGTCTATGTTTTGGGTCTTTGAACCATGATTCCCATCCTATAGTTTTAAGTATTGATATTACGTTTGATGGTCATTCAGTGTTGGCGGGTTATGAACACCCGATACCTATATGTTTTACATAATTTCATATCTTTCAAGTAATAATTTAGTGAAACCATGAGTCTTATTATTTACTCAGATATTTGAGCATGATGAGCACTATCAGTTATGTAATAATGTTCAATCGAGTTTAGTTTAGTCCAGTGCCAGTATTAGTTTAGTTGGGAGTAGGATTTAGCACCGAGCAAACCCAGGGATGGAAGATCACCTACAAGTAGAGGGTGTGACCTTTAGTAGTAGATCTTAAGTTCTAAAACTACATAGCCAGCGTAGGTTTGAGATATCTTTCTGCCAGTTGTGGGTTGACACATATCTCATAAGGGAACCTTCTAGTAGACAGTGATTCCTTAGTCCTTTAGGACACCATTTTAGTGGATCCACATATCCAGTGTAAGTACCCATGGCATGGTAATGACACCCTTCTAACAGGTGTTATAGGTTAGACCCCGGTTAGCTTAGATTAGGGCATGTCAGTTACATGATAGCTCCTATAGTCTCAGTATTATAATTAGTGTATTTTAGTTCAGGTCTACTTGACCAAGTGTATAGATTTTTAGTTATTCAGTTATACAGCTTTCAATCTTTCAGATTACAAATTATCTCAGAACCATATTTATGTTTGGTCTTGCATTCTTAAATGTTAAATGTTTATGCATTTATGCTCAGATACCTCATGCATTTTAGACAGTCCTCATCTCATATACCAGTATATTCAAAGTACTGACCTCATACTTTTCTCTGAGCTATGTTGTCTTATAACATAGGTTCGAACGTATAGTTTCCTGACCACTCTTAGATAACTCAATGTTACTCAACAACATAGTGGTGAGTCCTCATCTACCGAAGACATAATTTGTTATTTAAGTAACTTTAGTGCTTTCTTATGTTTAGCCACTTGGAGTTCATTAGAGGCCTATCCCATCAACTCCTCTTGATGTTTAAAGGCTTTTAGACAATCAGTTAGACAGTCAGATAGTCATTTTAGTGTTATAAATTATTTTTAGATAGATAGTTGGTTTTTAGTATTCCATTAGATATTTTAGACATGTTTTGATATGTATTTCATTATCTAGTTTTACAGTAACTTATCAACTTACCTTCTACATATATGATGTATTACTATTTTCTTTAGTTCTCACAACAAGTACCAGCCTATGGGTTAGCTTGTGGCCACTTGTGGTCGTATACACCATTGTTGCAACTAGGGGATATCCTCGAGTTGTGATAAAACATGGTATCAGAACCTAATCGTTAAAGTGTCCTAAGGAGTCTAAAAGCCATTTTGAGTAGAGTCTTATGCATGGGTGTAAAGCACACCATACTTATGGATAAGATGCTATGAAATGTTTTAGGAAATTTTTCTTCTTTCAGTGTTTATTTCATGCGAAAGAGCAGAAGCTCTATATAAACTCTCTTTATAACTCATCCTTCATTTAGTTTACAGGCAATGCCTCCCAGCATAAAACATATCAACTTTTCTTAGGTTAGAAATAATGAAAGAAGGAACAGGGATCAACCTGCACCCCCACCTGTTCTGGAAGATCCCCTAAATGAACATGTCTTTCATACCAAATTTATGGTTGCTTTTACTACCCTAGACCATTTTGTAGCTTCTTAAAACAACCAAGAGGCTATTTCTCCAGCCAATCCAGTGTCAAGTATAGCTATAGTTAGGATTTTAGATTTCACTCGGATGAATCCCCCTCTATTTTCTGGATCCAAGTTGGAGGAGGATCCATAGAGTTTCTAGAAATGGTGTAGAAAGCGACAGATATCATGGACGTCACTTTGATAGAGAATGCATAATTAGTTGCATATCAGTTGCAGGATGTAACTCATACCTAGTTTAAGTAGTGGAAGAAAGAACATGGTGTTAATATAGGGCCGGTAGAGTGGAAAAAGTTTTCCATAGCTTTCTTTGTCAAGTTCTTTCCATTATAGTTGAGGAAAGCTAAGTTTTAGGATTTTATCAATTTAAGGTAGGGTAATATGAGCATAAAGAAGTACTCACTTAAGTTTACTCAGTTAGCGAGGTATGCTTCTTTAATAGTGGCAGACAATCGATCTAGAATGGGTAAGTTTATATATGGTGTATCTGATAGTGTGGTTAAAGAGTGTAGGACTGCCATGTTGATTAAGGAAATGGACCTATCTAGGCTTACAGTTCATGCTCAAAAGATTAAAGAGGAAAAACATAAAGAGAAAGAGAGAGAATAAAAAGGCCAGAATAGGTAGTTGTAACTTTTCTCAGCCAAGGTTAGAAGGTGGTAACCATTCTTATTTCCATCAAAAAATTTTAGTCCCAGCTCCATCTTTAGCTAGTGTGCTAGTACCTAAGTTCAGGCAAGACAGTCAGGATAAAGTGCTAGGCTCTAAGTCTCAGGGAAGTATAAATAGTAGTTGTACTAATCTGCTCTACAAAAAGTGTGGTAGGCATCATTAGGGTGAATGTAAATTTGGTAATAAGGGGTGTTTTGGATATGGAAAGACAGGCCACAGGGCCAGGGATTGCCCGAGGGATGATCAGTAGGTTCATTGCAATCGTTCTTCAGTTCTAGCAAGTCGCCCAACTCAGTAGGGTGCTACTTCTAGTGCCACTAGTGGGCAGCATCAGAATAGGATTTATACACTCCAGACTCAACATGATTAAGGAAGTTCTCTTGATGTGGTTATGGGTACATAAAGGTTTCTATCTTCATGTTTATGCATTGTTTGATCCCAAAGCTTCTCTTCCTTTTGTAAGTCCTTATATAGCTGTCAATTAAGAAGTTAGTCCCAAAATGTTAGCAAAGTATTTCTCAGTGTCTACCTTAGTGGGTAAATTTATTATAGCTAGAAGGGTATACAAAAATTGCTCAATCACAGTATCTCAAAAAATTACCTCAGTTGATCTCATAGAGTTAGAGATGACTAATTTTGATGTCATTCTCAACATGGATTGGTTCCACTCATGCTATGCCTCAGTTGATTGCAAAAATAGAGTCATTCAATTTTAGTTTTCTAATGTACCAGTCATTGAATTGAAGGGTAATACTTCAGTACTTAGGGGTCAGGTTGTTTCTTATCTTAAAGAAAGAAAGATGACATCTAAAGGGTTTACTTACCACCTTGTTCGAGTCAAATATTCTAGTTTTGCGACTCTAAGTCTCAAGTTAGTTTGAGTAGTATGGGAATTTCCAAATGTGTTCCCTGAGCATGTTCTTGGAGTTCCTCTCAAAAGGGAAATTGACTTTGGAATAGATGTCCTTCCAGATACCCAGCCTATCTCTATTCTACCTTATGAATAGCTCTAGCTAAGCTTAAGAAGTTGAAGGAATAGTTAATAGATCTCTTAGATAAGGGTTTCATTAGGCCCAGTGTTTCTCCATGGGACGCTCTAGTCTTATTCGTGCGTAAGGCAGAATGTTCTCTTAGAATGTACATAAATTACGGTCAGTTGAACAAAGTCACAATCAAGAACAAGTATCTACTCCTCAGAATTGATGACTTATTAGACCATCTTCAGGGTGACAATTATTTTTCTAAGATAGACCTCAAACTCGGCTATCATCAGCTTAGAGTCAGAGAATGTGACATTCTAAAGATAGCTTTTAGAGCTTGATATGGTCACTTTGAATTCCTAGTTATGTCTTTTGGATTAACGAATATCCCTACATCTTTCATGGACTTGATGAACAGGGTGTTCAAACAGTACTTGAATATGTTTGTCATAGTCTTTATTGATGATATCCTTGTCTATTCCGATAGTGAGAATAATCATGTATACCATTTGAGAATTGTGTAGCAGAACCTTAAATCTCATCAATTATTTGCCAAACTCAGTAAGTGTGAATTTTTGCTGAGATCAGTAGCTTTTATTAGCCATGTTATTTCCGGTGATGGAATTAGAGTTGACCCTCAAAAGATCGAAGTAGTGAAAACTAGCCCAGACCCATCTATCTATTAGATATCAAGAGTTTCTTAGGTTTGACTAGTTATTAACTCAGAAGAAAGTGAAATTTCAGTGGTCAGATTCTTGTGATAAGAGTTTTCAAGAGCTGAAGACTCAACTCACTTTCGCCCCAGTCTTGACTTTGCCAGATGGATTTGTAGTTCACTGTGATGATTCTAGAGTCGGTCTTGGTTGTGTTTTGATGCAAAGAGATAAGGTCATAGTCTACGCCTTCAAACAGCTTAAACTTCATCAAAAGAATTATCCTACCCATGATCTTGAGTTGGTAGCTGTTGTTTTTCCTTGAAAATTTGAACATATTATCTCTATGGGATTTATGTTGATGTGTTCACTGATCATAAGAGTTTACATTACGTGTTCACATAGAAAGATATGAATCTTCATCAGAGAAGGTGGCTTGAGTTGTTAAAAGATTATGATATAAGTGTGTTGTATCATTTGGCCAAGGCCAATGTAGTGGCAGATGCCCTTAGTAGATTGTCTATGGATAGTGTCACTTATGATGAGGGAGATAAGAAAAAGTTAGTCAGTGAGGTTCATCAGCTTACTAGATTAGGTGTTTGGTTGGTTGATTTAACTAAGGGTAGTATATGGGTTTAGAATGGTTTGGAATCTTCATTGGTTGGTAAGTGAAAGAAAAGCAAGATAGAGATCCCAATTTTATTAAGTTAAAGGAGGCAATTAGAGATTAGAAGGTAAAGGTTTTTTCCCAAAGATGAGATGATATGCTACATTGTCAGGGTAGATTATATGTTTCATGTGTTGATGGCATCGAAAGTAACATAAAACTGTAGCATATCAAAAATGCACACACAAGTTCACACAATCATATGGCTCTTGTAAGCCAGATGTTGAACCCCCAAGGACCTATCGATTGGCTATTCACCAAATTTGACTAATTCTAATTATTTAATTAAGTTATAAATTTTGGAGAAAAAATTATAATTTTACTAAACTAAAATAATAAAAAGAAAATAACTAATGAAAAATTAAACTGGAGAAAAGCAAATTTTACACAATGAATTAATCAATCAATCTAGGATTATGGATTCACTAACAATCATGTAAAAGTATCAATTTCATCAACTTATTTTATTATCTAGTTGTTGATATATGGGGTTAATTATATGATCAAGGTTTTTCGAGCCCCTAATTGTCTATCTTAATTGACCTCATAACTGCAGCGTTGAGCGAGGATGTGATAACTCAATTCGAATGCATTTATATATCTTTCCATTTTGTAACCAAGTAAGGTGATCTAGGTATATCCCTATCCTAGACAAATAATTCTTTCATTTATTAAAGTAAAGATCTTATTACCTATTTTCTTAGTTCTATCTCATTGATTCTCCTTTTGGGTTCACAATAAGAATATAAATTTATTTTAGTGGTAGCTAAGCATTAAAACAGTAAACACAAGAATATAAGAACAACTATAACGATAATTAAATCAATCAAATCGATAAATTTCTAAACAATAATATTGTTAACTATCATAATCCTAGAATGAGATGTTTAACTCAATATAGACATAGAGTAATTATAATAAATCATCCAAAGAACAACTGTAATGATTTATTTTTTGGTAATTTTTATGAATATTTATTTTTATGTTATTTGACCATTTTACCCCTCCCCATGGTTGCATCATGGGATTTTTGGTGTACGGGGATAATTAGCATGGTTTCAGTGCATTTTGGTGTGATTTATGTGAGTTTGTAGTTTTTGTTGGTCTTAAAGGCTTATTAGTTGACTTTGGTCAAGACCTTTTGATCTATGATCCGAACGGTAAAACAGACTATGCCATTAGATCTGAAATATTAGTTTTAGATTAGTAGCATGATTGGTATGATTTTTATTACTTTTACATCTTATTTTGACTCTTAATTTAGAAAGTTGTAAAATTGGGTTTTAGAGGCCAATTTTATGAAAATAATATTTCTTTTGAAAATTTGATATTGCCATTGAGTATGAAGCATCAGATCTAGTGGGGTCGTATAGTTCGTTTGCATACTCGAGATTTTAGATAAATCTTGAGGGATCTGCGTAGACTTGGAATTCTCCAAGTCTCCATTTGGTGCATTCACAAAAGTGATGCTTTAATCGCTTAACCAACTTGGCCTGACAGCCAAGGTGTCACCTAAGTTACACTAGGCTCGCTTAAGTAATAGTTGCTTAAGCAATGGCCTGGTCGCTTAAGAGACACTGGTGTGCTAGACACATATCGAATAAGCGACAACTGAGATGCTTATGCCATGAGGCGAGATTTTCTTAAACGAAGCGATAGCCACCTAAGCAACCGGATAGTCGCTTAGGCGATGCCTGGGTGAATTATACTCTTTTTTCTAGATTTTTCACTATTTTTGAGACTTGGAGCTTGGAGTTCGAGTTTTTGGGCATTTTCTTCCATTTCTAAGATTGGGTAAGCTCCAAATCCCTATTTCAATTATTTTTCTTCAAATGATGGCTTTACCATTTGTTTTTGAAGACCTATTTCGAATGTCCATTTTCACCCTAATTTGAAAGTGAGCAATATGAGTATCGTTGGCTTTCTTTTAACTCATAGATTCTATATTTATCTATTTTTGCTAATTTTGGATCGATATATGAGGTGGAAGCATAGTGATAAAGGCTTATTTATTCTAGTATTGGTATTAGTTGATAACAATCTAAAAGCATGCATGGGTAAAGGGTTGTATCATAGAAAATATGTTTAGGTGATTTATGTGCTTGTATGGGGGCCTATGTAGATAATATTTGGCAATTTTGAGACATTATTTGCTATGTGTGACTATGTGGGGTCTTGTATGATGTTTATGGCCTGATATTGACATATATATGTCTGGTTAAACTCCTTTTGGAGGTATAAAACCTAGATTTTAGGATTTATGTGGTATCAATGACCTTTTCCTTACACATTTCACTTGATGGTTTCTGGATTATTTTGAATCATGGATGGTTAGTTGACTTGAGTGGATTTTTTGGCTCACACGATTGATATATTGGTTGGATATTAAAAATTCTTATTTTTGTTGATTGTGAGCATTACATCCTTATATCATATTTATTCATGAAATATTAGTACTACCATGGAAATTATGGAAATATTTGCTTTTTCTGATAGAAAATGTGACATCTTTAAAAACCCTCTCTCAATGTATGTATCGAATAGGAGTTATGGATACTAGTATTGGATATTGGTTGTATATGGGTTGATGAGCCCCTTCTCCCCATGTATCTTACCTAAAAAGTGTAGCTTGATAGATGTATATGGAGGTTATGTAATGAACTCATGCATCATCATCGTCATTATGTTCATTGCATTCCATATATATTGTGCTTATTTTGTGTTGTGTTTTTGTTCTTAATGTGATATATGCATATTGTATTCCCTTCCCTTACTTATACCTATTATACATGTATATTTTTGTTTTTTTCTTGTATTAGTATTTATTATATATATATTTAGTACAACTATTAGTGGAGATGGTGTAAGCTACCATTTGGGAAATTTTTTTATTACAGGTGGTGTTCCCATTGTTGTGTTTATATGCTTTGTTTTCTACTTTACTCGGTTGGCCTATGATACCTACTGAGTACAAATGAACCGTACTAATCTACACTATGCCCTTTTGATACAGATCTAGGCACGAGTGTACGCGGATAGCTAATTTTGGCAGAATTTAGAGTATATTTGAGATAGCATATGTCGTATGCTTCAAGAGTTAGCCTACTACCTCTTTTTGTATATTTTCATGTCTTATTTAGTATTCTGAGATAGATTTTGATCCTTTTTTACTACCATTGTATCTTTTGACATGTATTTAGAAGTTCTAACACTATAATACCAGGATTTAGAATATTATATGGTATCTTTGGCTATATAACTCTCGGTTTGGCTATATATATGTGGTTTGACTCTATTCTAAGAGTTTTGCGTTAGATTTTAGTATTATCTTTTATTTCATATCAGTTTGGGTGATAAGTTTACTTGTCAAGGCATACTGCAACAAGTTCCATCATGACCATTATTTTTGGGTCATGACAAATTGGTATCAGAGCCGTTAGGTTCATTGGTCTATACAATGCAAGAATATGGTGTCTAATAGAGTCTCGTGGATTGGAACATAAACTTCTGTATCTATCTTCGAGAGTCTATATTATGTCTTTAGGAAACTTCTCTTATTTTGTTCCTTATCATGCAGATCTTTTATACCATGTGTTCTAAACAATGTTTCACGCTATTTTGTACCTGTATTTGAGTATGGTATTTTAAGATCAAGAGTTCAACCTTCATCTATATTACCTCCTCGGGGGGGGAGGGGTGTATCAGCAGTTAGATCCACTATGTCTCCTCTTATTATAAGTACAGTTATGTCTTCTAGGTATTAATAGAGGTTTGAGATATTTACTTGCTTAGGTCCTCCTAGGTTCAGTGGTGTTGTAGGTGAGGATTCCTATGAATTATTTATTAATTGTAGAGAGATATTACATAACTTTGGTTTGCTTTAGTTTCATAGATTTTTTTATACCACTTATTAGTTAAGAGATATAGCCAGAGATTGGTGAAGGTCACTTATCTATTGCCGACCTCTTGGTTTGCCAAACACGACATGCTGAGGCTCTTTTGGATAGGTTTGTGCCTTTCAGTTTAAGGTACTAGATGAGAGATGAAATTGATGATTTTGATGATGGTATCATGACTATTGTAGAGTGTGAGACATGTTTCTATGCCCTGTGTAGATATTTTTATGCCAGTATTGACACCGAGTTTGAGAAGATTTAGAAATTTGTAAAGGAATTGGATGTTTTTCTTTGACTTTCTATGACTTAGATGGTAGTGTATGGAGTATCAATTTAATGTATTATGGATCATTCCAAGATAACTGAGTTTATTCTTCGAGTGTGCCAAGAAGGTGCATCGTCAGGGCGAGTTCAGAGGTCATACTTCTTGAGATAGAGTTTGAGAGGCTTTCATGGGTATCATGGTAAAACAATACATGTAGTATTGTAGAGTTCAAGTAGTGGGTCTTCTGGTTCAGAAGCTTTATGTGGTCGTCCTCGCTCAGTAGTAGCTTCTTCCATTAGCTGGGCTGCAAGGTTTGTTATAAGTATGATGAGATTGGTCATTTGGCCAAGGAATATTACTATTGTATTTTAAAGATGCTTCTATATTAATTGTGAGGGTAGAGGTTCTACTAGGGGTATGAGAGGCAGAGGTAGTGGTGCTCGTATTAGTTATCGAGGAACTATCATATTAGATGGTGGCTGTGGTGAGTGTTATGCTATACCTGCGAGGCTAGAGACAGAGGCCTCCAATATTGTCATCACAGGTATCATTTTCGCTCATTTTAGATTTGCATCTAGGTTATTTTATTTGGGATTGACTTTCTCCTATGTGTCTACATATTTTGCTTTGGGTATTGATTTTATGTGTAATCCTCTTTATGTTTCTATCCATGGATCTACCCCCATAGGAGATCCCTTAGTGGTGAATTAGGTGTACCAATCTTGTGTTGTGACCTTTGCAGGGCATAAGACTTGGGTAGACCTAATTGTCCTTAATATGGTAGATTTTGATATCATCTTGGGTATAGGTTGGTTAGCTCCTTATCATGTTCTCCAAGATTATTTTGCTAAGAACATGACTTTAGCTTCGCTGTATGTGCGAAGGATAGCTTAGAAGGGTGTGCTTTATTCGGGTCCCAAGAGAGTCATATCTATTTTTCATGCTCGTAGTTTGGTAAAAAGAGAATATTTGTCTTATTTGACTGATATTTGTGATACTAGTATTGTTTCCCCTTCTTCTTTGGATTTTGTTTGTATTGTCCATAAGTTCATAGATGTTTTCCCTATGAATTTCCCTAGTATGCCTCTAGATTGTGATATTGTCTTTGTCATTGGTGTTGAGCCAAGCACCAATCCTATTTCTATTCCTCCTTATAGTATGGCCCCAGTAGAGTTGAAGGAATTGAAAGATCAATTACAGAAGTTGTTAGATAAGAAACCTAGTATATCACCTTACCTCTATCTTATTTATGGAGAAAAGGGATGGGCCTAGGTATATGTGTATTGATTATTAGTAGTTGAATAAGGTGATGGTTAAGAATAAGTATCCTCTTCCTCAAATTGATGATTTGTTCGATAACGTCAGGGTAGTTTGGTGTTTTTGAAGATTGATTTGAGGTTTGGGTATCACCAGTTGAGGATTAGAGCTTCGTTTACTCTAAAGATAACTTTTCAGACTCGATATGGTCATTATGAGCTCATGGTCATGCCCTTCAGGTTGACCAATGCCCCAGCTGCATTCATAGAGTTTATGAACTGGGTTTTTCGACCGTATCTTGACTCTTTTGTTATTGTATTTATAGATGATATCTTTATTTATTTCAAGAGTGAAGCTGATCATGAGGAGTATTTGAAGATTGTGCTTCAGAGATTGAGGGATGAGAAGTTGTATGCTAAGTTCTTCAAGTGTGAGTTTTGGTTGGAGTCTATTTATTTCTTGGATCATATGATAACTAAGGATGGTATTATGGTCAACTAGGCCAAAATTACAGTGGATCATTGAGGCTAGGTCTTCTTTGATAGAGCAACTTTAGGCTTATTAGTTTAATGATATTGGGTTGAGACTTGTTTGGGATAAGGTGTTGAATGGTGAGGCTAAGAAAGCCTCACTTAATTCAGATGGTGTTTTGAGGATTAGAGATGAGTTTGTGTGCTGAGAGTGGGTGATTGGAATAGATTGATTTTGGGGAGTCCCATTGTTCTAGGTATTCCATTAATCCAAGAATGACTAAGATGTAATATGATTTAAGGCAACACTATTAGTGGGGTGGTATGAGGAAGGATGTAGCAAATTTTATAGCTCGTTTCCTATGTTGCTAGAGGTGAATGATGAGTATTTTAGAAATAGCAATTTTCTCCAGTGTTAACCATTCTCGAGTAGAAATAGGAATGAATCACTAAGGAATTTGTGATTGGTTTTCTTCATATTTCTCATGGTTCTAGTAGTATTTGGATCATCGTGGATCGATTAACCAAAACTGCTTATTTTATTCTAATTTAGGGTTTTTCAATAGTGAGAGATTCGCCTGTATCTACATTCATGAGATAGTTCATCTTCATAGTGTGCCAGTGTTTATCATCTCAGATAGAGGTTCAATGTTTACATCTCGCCTTTGGAAGACTTTTCAAGAGGAATTGGGTACCCACGTTGATCTAAGCACAACTTTTTACACCCCCAACTGACAGTCAGTCGGGGCAGACTAATTAGGTTTTGGAGGATATGCTCCGTGCTTATGTGAAAAACTTTAGAGGTTATTAGGAGAAGCATCTAGCTTTAGCAGAGTTTGTGTATAATATATCTACCATTCTAGTATTGAGATGGATCCTTTCGAGGCTTTGTATGGCAGGTGTTGTCGCTTTCTAGTTGGTTGGTTTGAGGTTTTTGAGATTAGACCTCAAGGTACGGACTTTCTTCGTGAGTCCTTGGATAGAGTTTGAATCATTCAAGATAGACTCTGAGCGGCTCAAAGTAAACAGAAGTATTATGCGGATCATAGACTTCGTGCCTTGAGATTCAGTATGGGTTATCATGTCTTTCTTTGTTTTTTCCATGAAAGGTGTGATGATGTTTGGAAAAAGGGACAACCTTAGCCCCGAGTATATTGAACCTTTTGAGATCTTTTGGACTTTTGGGGATATAGCTTATGAGTTAGCATTGCCCCCAGATTTATCAACTATTCATCTAGTTTTTCATGTTTCTATGCTTCAGTGTTACATTTTAGATGAGTCTCATGTTATTCATTGGGATTTAGTTCAGTTAGACGAGCAGTTAACTTTTGTTGAGAAGACCATCTCTATTCTAGCCAAGGATGTTAGAGAGTTGCATTCCAGAGATATTCCAGTAGTTAAGGTCTAGTGGAGACATCGACCTGTACATGAGTTTACTTGAGTGGTTGAGTTTGATATGCATAGTAGTTTTGCCCATCTTTTCACTAATTCAGGTATTTCTATTTCTTTTAGTTTGAGTACGAACAATATTTTTAGTGGTGGATGATGTAATGATTTGATTTTTGGTGGATTTTGTGAATATTAATTTTTGTGTGATTTGACCATTTTACCCTTCCTTGTGGTTGCATTATGGTATTTCTGGGGTGTGGGATGGTTAGCACGGTTCCAATGTCTTTAGGTTTAATTTATGTGAGCTTGTGGTTTTTTGGTCTTAAAGTCTTATTAGTTGACTTCGGTTAACATCTTCTGATTGATGCATCTGATGGCAAAATGGACTACACCAGCATATCCAGAATGTTGACTTTAGGTTGGTAACGTAGTTGGTGTGATTTTATGGATTTTATATCTCATTTCAACTCTTAGTTTGGAAAGTTGAAAAATTAGGTTTGGGAGGTGAATTTTATGAAAATAATGTTTTTTTGAAAATCTAATATAGTGATTCAGTTCGAAGCACCAAATTTAGTAGGGTAGCATAGTTTAGTTGCCTAGTCGAGATTCCAAATGAATCCTGAGGTCTTGCGGAGACTTAAAATTCCAACTGGTGCACTTGCTTAAGAAATGCTTTGGTCGCTTAAGCGACTTAGCCTTTCAGCCAAAGTGTCTCTTAAGCGACACCAGCCTCACTTAAGAAATAGTCGTGTAAGTGATGGCCAGGTCGCTTAAGCGACACTGGCGTGCTAGATGCCTATCGCCTAAGCAATATCCAAGTCGCTTAAGCAATAAGGCAGGATTTGCTTAAGTGACGCTTGGTCTCTTAAGCGATAGCCATCAAAGCGACCAGATAGTGGCTTAAGCGATACCGATGAACTACACCCATTTTTTTAAGAGTCTTTCACCATTTTCAAGACATGGAGCTTGGGGTTTGAGATTTTGGGCATTTTCTTCTATAATTAATCTTGGGTAAGCTCCAAATCCCTATTTCAATTATTTTTCTTCAATTTTTATTATTTAAATCTTATTCAAACTCAAACTTTAAGGTAGAATTTGGGGATTTTGGCCTGAAAGATCCAAATTAACATTTTCTTCAATTCAACCCCTAATTTCAACCCATTCTTACTTGGGTTTTCTCCTATGGTTTCCTTTAATCTTAGGAGATATGTTTTGGATAAAAATGTTGATTTTTCCCTTCGTTTTCAAAAACCCATTTCGGGGATCCATTTGGGCAATATAGATATCATTGGCTTTATTTTGACGCGTAGATTCTATATTATGTTTTTTAATTGATTTAGGGTCCGTACGTGAGGTGAAAGCCCAGTGATAAAGGTTTATTTGTTTTGATTTGGGCATTTGAAGTAGGTTATAGTTTAATTATCTTCCTCGTATTGGGTAGTTTATAATAATGTAAAGCATGCTATGGCTATGGAGTTGTATCATGAAAAATGTGTTTAGGTGATTTATGTGCTCGTGTGGGGGCCTATGTCGATAATATTTGGTGGTTTTGAGATATTATTTGCTATGTATGATCGTGTAGGGTCTTGTATGATGCTGTTGGCCTAGTATTGATATATCTATATTTGGTTGCACTCTTTTTAATGGAAAAAAACCTAGATTTTAGGATTTATGTGGTATTAATGACCTTTTCTTTGCAAATTTCACTTGATGGTTTCTAGATTATATTGGATCATGGATGGTTGGTTGACTAGAGTATATTTTTGGCTCACATAGCTTTTATATTTTTTAGATATTGGAAATTCTCATTTTTGTCAGTTGTGAGCATTACATCCTTATATCATATTCATTCATGAAGCATTGGATCACTATAGAAATATTGGAATATTGACTTTTCTTAACAGAAAATATGACATCTTTAAAAATCCTCTACTGATGTATAAGTCGGAGAGTAATTATGGATATTGGTATTAGATATTGGTTGTATATGGGTTGATGAACACTCCATGGGTCCTACCTTGGGAGCATAACTAGATAGGTGTACATGGAGGCTGTGCAAATCATCATAATTCCATTTTATATATATTGTCCTTATTCTGTGTTGTGTTTTTATTCTTGATGTGTTATTCGCGTATCTGTATTCCCTTCCCCTACTTTTACATAGTATATGTGTATATTTGTGTTTTCATCTTGTATTAGTATTTATTTTAAGTGTATACAGTAGAACTTTTATGTAATACCCCAACCGTTTTGTAAGCCTAAATTCATCTTTTGAACAAATGGGAAAGAATTCTAAATGAATGATGTTTAAACCATGTTGTATTTCCCTAATTTCTACTTTCTATCAAGTGGATATTTGAATAAGCTTTTCGTCGATACCTATTTCATCAAAATCGGAGATCGAAGCAAGAAGTTATTACTATCTGAAGTCCCAGTCGAGAAACATCGTTATTTAGACCCTCAATGCATCGCGGAGATGAGCAATATCCCAATTTTCACTTTCCAGTGAGCCTCCACAATATTACCGCATCGCGCTAAGGCTCAATATCAGGATTGTCAAATTCCAATGCATCAACGTGATTCCACCACGTCGCGGTGCCCTTCCAGTTCATAACCAAAGTGGCAACACGATTTCACCGTGTTGCGCTACTGAGCCGCTTCTCAGTTATCAAAAACCAGTGAAGGACCGCAATCCTGGCGCGTTATGCCAGGGCCAAAAATCGGGCTCCCGTTTTAGAATTTGCTCAAGGGCATTTTGGTCTTTCCGCCCAGTTTGGCCCTCTATATATAGATTTAAGTAGAGAAGAGAAATCTATTCTTCTTCATTTCTGTTCCAAGAAATATCTAGAACTAGGGTTTCTCCCTTCCAAATCCAAACCAAATCTTCTCCAACAAATTCAATAATTTTTCCATAGATTTCACCAAGTTGTTCAACAATCAAGTTCTCCAAGTCAAAGGCATCAAGAAACTTAGCTCAAAAGTGTGAAGAAGAGTTTCCAATCAAGTGTTTTCATCTTAAAGTTATAATCCAAGGTATCTGGGATTTTGGACAAGAGTTATCCTTTCGTTCTTGTTCCCAAAGCTTTGATTTCTGTTATGGATTTATATTATTTTGTAAGTGGGTGTATACCCAAATTACTTCATCATAAGACTATGAGAATATAAATTGTTCAAACATTATTATACATGATTGTTTTACTATTCCCAAGTTATGACTTGATATTTAATATTGTAAATTTCATATTTCTACCATGATTTGATATTTCAAGTGCTTTCAAGATATGTATCAAGCCTTCAGCTTCCTTGTGACAAACTAGATTATTGAGTATATTGATTCATGAGATTGAGTTGTTACAATGAGTCTTGATATTTCCTCAAATTTATTGATGTTGTTATGATTTAATGAATTGATACATTTTGATATTGAGAAGGATTGATTTGATTTGAGTCGAGTTAGGAATCCACAAATTAATTATGATTTGATAAATAAGAAAGAGATTTGATTTGGTCTTCAGGATAGACCCTTGTGATGTTTGTGGTGGATTTCCTAATGCGTTCTGAGCTTGTTTCTGGGAGTAGCATTTAGCACCGAGCGGGAAATATGATATTTCCCTCAAAACTACATGCCACCATAGGATTGGTATTGATATTTGTGGGCCAGAGGCCGAGTATGAGATTGTGATTACTAAATTGAGGTTGTACTCCCTGGAAAGAGTACGACGCTCCCTCCAATGTGGGGTTCTCTCCTTAGAAGGATAAAATGTTGGACTCTATGTAGCTCACATGGTTTATGTCGGTTATAAGAACCTCTCATGTCAATAAGAGTTGAGTTTCTTGAATTACCGAGTCACTCCGAGTCTTGAGTTGAAGAGTTGAGTTGTTTATGATGATTTATGAGGTTTTTATCATATGATTTATTTACTATGAGATTATGAAAAGTATGTTTCAATTTAACTCAAGCCAAGTGAGCCATCATTGTACATATGCATATTTTCATAAAATTGATGATGATATTTACATTGTTTTATGCACCCCTACATACTCAGTACATTCCAAAGTGCTGACCCACATATTTTCCTATAGGCTATATTTTCTCGTAATGTAGGTTCAGGTACTCAGCCGCAGCCGCGTTAGCGATATTCGAGTACCTCAACGACGTTCCCTCAGTGATGAGTCCTCATGGTTCAAGGACCGCATCTATATTTTTGGTGATATCATTGTGTTGTTATGGCTTTCAGTATTGTCTGAGTCAGTTGGGGATTTGTCCCAATGACTCTTTAGTCTTGATTAATAGAGGCTTTGTCTGACTAGAGTATCAATATGTACAGAATGTCGGTATTTTGATTGAACAGGCCAGTATATCTTTCATTTTGAGTATGTCCATGATATGATATCCTTTCTTATTTTTCCATGACTATTATCAAAGTGAGTTAAAAAAGGAATGACAAGCTTAGAGGGTTAGCTTGAGGCCACATTTGGCCTTAAGTACCGTGTGACGTCTCGGGATAAGTTCTTGGGGTGTTACAAGCTTGGTATCATAGCCTAAGGTTTAAAGAGTCCTAGGGAGTCTGACAAGCCATGTTACGCCGAGTCTTGATCATCCATGTGTAGAGCGCCACATCTATGAGCAAGAGGCTACGGGACATTTTAGGAAAAGTCATTTCTTTCTTTCAAAAGTCTATCGTGCCTACGACTGTTTCTCTCCGCTATTAAATCATGCTCTCTTATAACAGAAAATGCCTCCTCGTCGAGCTTATAGAAACAACAAGAAACCTCAACCCATTGATCCCTTGAACGAGCATGTGTCTTATGCGGAATTTCAGGCAGCTTTTTAGGCGTTTGCCCAGGCAGTTACCTCCAATGCTCAAGCTAACGCCCAGGCTACTGTTCTGCCTTCACAAGAGAATAATTCTACTGCAGCTCGAGTTTGTCACTTTAAGCAGATGAATCTGCCTAAGTTCTATAGGTTGAAGGTAGGTGAAGACCCACAGATGTACTTTGATAAAGTGAGAAAGATCACCCAGATTATGCATGTGGTTGAGGAGGAGAGTGATGAATTAGTTGCCTATCAATTAAAAGATATTGCATATGACTGGGTTGAGATATGGGGGGAGAGTGGGGGGAGGATGTCGCTTACATGACATAGCAGTTATTCTAGGATGTGTTCTTGGATAGATTTTTTCCTCTTGAGATTAGGGAAGCAAAGATAGAGGAATTCATGAATTTGAGACAAGGCTCCATGACTGTTAAGGAGTATTGTCTTAGATTCAATCAGTTATCCTAATATGCTCCTAGTATGGTGGCTGACTCCAGGACAATCATGAGTAAGTTCGTGACCGGTGTGTCTAGTTACATTGTGAAAGAGTGTAGATCTGCTATGATTAATAGGGATATGGACCTTTCTCGGTTGATGATACATGCCCAACAGATTAAAGCTGATAAGGTAAAAGAGAGGGAGAGAGTAAGAGGGAATAAAAGAGATAGATTAGAGTAGTAAGGATTCGATTAATCTAGATTCCATAAAGGGAACCACCCTTATTTCTAGGGACGTCCATTTATGCCCGCACCTTCCTTAGTTAGTGTTATCACACCTAGAAGCAGGCAGGAGTAGGGGAACAGGCCTATCCTACCCAGGTCTCAGTAAAGTGTAGGTAATCGACCTCGTCCTCTTTCATGTGCCAAGTGTGATAGAGATTATTTTGGTGAGTGTTTTGTTGATCAAAGGGGTTACTTTAGTTATGGAAAGTTGGTCCACCAACTTAGATATTGTCCATATGCTAGACAAGGAAGTCAAGATGCTCATACCCAGAGTCAGGCTACCAGTGCCCCTGCTCCCGTAGTCCACCCAGTTCCTCCTCAGTGCGTGTCTTCTAGTACTACTGGCGGTTCATACCAGAATTGCTTCTATGCTATACCACCTCACCAAGAGAAGAAGGACTCTCCAGATGTTGTCACTGGTATGCTCTGTGTCATTCATTTTGATGTGTATATATTGATGGACCCTGGTTCAAGTTTCTCTTATGTGATACCTCAGGTTGCTGTAAATTTTAAGATTGACCCCGAACGGATTCCTGAGCCTATTCTGGTTTCTACTCTGGTAGGAGAATTTGCTATTGCTAAGCGAGTGTATAAGAAGTTTCCTGTCACTGTCCTTCATCAAGTCATATGTACTGATTTGATTAAGCTAGATATGGTTGATTTTGATGTCATTCTGGGTATGGATTGGCTTTACTCATGCTATGCATCTATAGATTGTCATACCCGAGTGGTCAAGTTTTAGTTTCCTGATGAGCCAGTCTTTGAGTGGTCCGAAAATTCTGTATCCCCTAAGAGTCGTTTCATATCTTACCTTAAGGCCATAAAATTGATATCCAAGGGTTCCATCTATCATTTGGTTTGAGTTAAAGACACAAAGTCTGAGACTCTGACTATACAATTTATCAGTGTTGTCAATGAAATTTTTGATTTTTTCCCAGAAGATCTCCCAGGGGTACCTTCTGATCGAGAGATGGAATTCGAGATTGATCTTCTTTTCAACACACAGCCTATTTCTATTCCTCTCTATCGTATAGCCCCCTAGAACTTAAGGAGTTGAAAGAGCAACTCAAAGATCTTCTTGATAAGGGTTTCATAAGGCCTAGTGTGTCTCCTTGGGGCGCACCCGTTCTGTTCATGTGAAAAAAGATGGTTCATTGCATATGTGCATTGATAATCATCAGCTCAACAAGGTCACAGTTAAAAACAAATATCCTCTTCCTAGAATTAATGACCTGTTTGATCAGCTAAAAGGTGCCAGTTATTTCTTGAAAATAAATTTGAGATCCGGTTATCACCAACTTAAGGTTAGAGAGTGTAATATTCCAAAGATGACTTTCCACACCCGTTATGGTCCTTTTGAGTTCCTGGTTATGTCTTTCGGGCTAACTAATGCCCCAGCAGCTTTTATGGACCTCATGAATTGGGTGTTCAAATAGTACTTGGATATGTTTGTTATTGTGTTCATAGATGATATTATTGTCTACTCCCAAAGTAAGAACGATCATGCAGATTATCTCCGAACTATCTTGCAAACCCTTAGAGGTCATCAGTTATTTGCCAAGTTTAGCAAGTGTGAATTTTAGCTAAGGTCGGTTGCCTTTTTGGGTCATATTGTTTCTTCTAAAGGTATTCAAGTTGATCCTCAAAAGGTAGAAGTTGTGAGGAATTTCCCTAGACCTATTTCCTCATCTGATATTAGGAGTTTCTTGGGTCTAGTTGGCTATTACCATCATTTTGTTAAAGGCTTTTCTTCTATTACGTCTTCTTTGACTCAGTTAACCTAAAACAAAGTTATATTCCAGTTGTCAGATTTTTTCGAGAAGAGTTTTCAGGAGTTGAAGACTCAACTCACTTCAACCCCTGTGTTGACCCTTCCTACTTGTATAGATGATTTTGTGGTGTATTGTGATGCCTCTAAAGTTAGTTTGGGTTGCGTATTGATACCAAAAGTCAAGGTTATAGCCTATGCCTCTAGGCATTTGGAACCGTATGAGAAGAATTTCTCGACCCATGATCTCGAATTAGCTGCAGTGGTTTTTGCTTTAAAAATTTAGAGACACTACTTGTACGGTGTTTATTTTGATGTCTTTACGGATCATAAAAGTTTGCAGTATGTTTTTACTCAAAGAGAGTTGAATCTTCGACAGAGGCGATTGTTAGAATTGCTGAAGGACTATGATATGAGCGTGTTGTACCACCCGGGCAAGGCCAATGTAGTAGCGAATGCCCTTAGCAGGTCGTCCATGGGTAGTGTAGCACTTGTAGAGAAAGGTAAGAAGGAGTTAGTTCATGAAGTGCATCGTTTGGCGAGGTTGGGTGTTAGATTGCTTGATTCAGCTGAGGGTAATGTTTGGGTCCAGAGTAGTTTCGAATCTTCTCTAGTTTCAGAGGTAAAAAAGAAACAAGATATGGATTCTCGTTTGGTCAAATTGAAAAGGTCAGCTAAAGATCAAAAGGTGGAGGTTTCTCCCAAGGGGGAGATGGTGTATTGAGGCTTCAAAATAGGTTATGTGTGCCTAACATTGATGATTTGAGACAGAGGATTATGGCTGAAGTGCATGGCGTGCAGTATTCTATTCATCGCGGTGCTACCAAATGTACCGCGATTTGAGGGAAACCTATTGGTGGAATAGTGTGAAGAAGGATATAGTAAAGTTCGTAGAGAAGTGTGCAACTTGCCAACAGGTGAAGATAGAGCACCAGAGACCTAGTGGTATAATACAAGTATTTAGCATTCCTACTTAGAAATGGGAAGAGGTGAACATAGATTTCGTGACCGGTTTACCTCTCTCTCATTGTCATCGTGATTCAATTTGGGTCATTGTAGACAGGTTGACTAAGTCCATGCATTTCTTGCCAATGCATACATCTTTCACCGCTTAGGAATATGCTAAGTTTTACATCCAAGAGTTAGTCAGGTTGCATGGAGTTTTGTTGTCTATCATCTCTGATAGAGGTACTCAATTTACTTCTCAGGTTTGGAGAGCCTTTCAGAAGGGTCTTGGAACCCAAGTTCATCTTAGTTCCACTTTTCATCCGCAGACAGACGGTCAGGCGGAGAGGACCATCCAGACTTTGGAGGATATGTTGAGGGCATATGTTCTTGATTTCAAAGAAAGTTGGGATAAACATTTGCCAATGATTGAATTTGCTTATAACAATAGTTTTCATGCTAGCATTGGAATGGCTCCATTTGAGGCTTTATATAGAAAGAGGTGTAGATCACCCATAGGTTGGTTTGAAGTGGGTGAAGGTGTTGTAATTGGACCTGATGTTGTATTTGAAGCTATGGATAAAGTTAAAATGATTCGAGAAAGGTTGAAAACAGCCCAGAGTCGTTCGAAGTCATATGCAGATGTGAGAAGAAGAGCTCTTGAGTTTGAAGTTGATTATTTAGTGTACCTAAAAAATTCACCCATGAAAGGGGTGGAGATATTTGGTAAGAAAGGAAAGCTTAGTCCCCGATATGTTAGCCCTTACAGAGTTTTGAATCATGTTGGGAAAGCAGTTTATGAGATTGAGTTGCCTACGGAGTTGTCAGCTGCCCACCCTGTCTTTCATGTTTCTATACTTAAGAAGCACATTGGCAATTCTACTATTGTTGTTGATCCATCGGAGAACTTAGACATTCGGGATAGCCTTTCTTATGGAGATATTCCAGTTGAAATCATAGATTATCAAGTCCGTAGACTAAGAAACAAGGAAGTTCCTTTGGTTAAAGTTCTATGGCAAAATCAATCATTTTAGGGTGCTACTTGGGAAGCAGAAGCAGATATGCGAGTTAAGTATCCCCATCTCTTCTCTGCAAGTTCAAATCAAGCTGAAGGTATTATTTTTTCCTTAATTCAGTTTCCTCCTAATCCAGTGTATTCGGTTATATAGTTGTTTTCCATCTTGATTTGTGCATTCAGTGAAGTATCTGAAAAACTAGAGTAAAGTAAGCCTGTTGAATAGATTATTTTCGTAGGGCATTTTCAAGTGTCCTTTTTGACCTTGAGTCTAACAAGCAACATTCAAGGACGAATGTTTGCAAGGGGGAGATATTTTAATACCCCAACTGTTTTGTAAGCCTAAATTCGTCTTTTGAGCGAATGGGAAAGACTTCTAAGTGAATGATGTTTAAACCGTGCTATATTTCCTTAATTTCTACTTTCTAACATATGGAGATTTGAATAATCTTTCCGTCGATACTAATTTTGTCAAAATCGGAGATCGGAGTAGGAAGTTATGACTATCTGAAGTCCTAGTCGAGAAACATCGTTATTTAGACCCTCAGCGCATCGCGAAGATGAGTAATATCCCAGTCGAGAAACCGCGTTGCACCAAGGCTCAATATCAGGATTGTCAAATTCCAGTGCACCAATGCTATTCCACTGCATCACGGTGCCCTTCCAGGTGATAACCAAGGTGGTAACACGACTTCACCTCGTCACACCACTGAGCAGTTTCCCAGTTGTCCAAAATCCAGTGAAGGGCTCCATATTTAGAATTTGCTCAAGGGAATTTTGGTCTTTCCACCCAGTTTGGCTATATATATATAGATTCAAGTAGAGAAGAGAAATACATTCTTCTCCATTTCTCTTCCAAGAAATATCTAGAACTAGGGTTTCTCTCTTCTAAATCCAAATCAAATCTTCTCCAACAAATTCAAGAATTTTTCCATAGATTTCACCAAGTTGTTCAAGAATCAAGTTATCCAAGTCAAAGGCATCAAGAAACTTAGCTAAAAAGTGTGAAGAAGAGTTTCCAATCAAGTTTTTCCATCTTAAAGTTATAATCCAAGGTATCTGGGGTTTTGAACAAGAGCAATACTTTAGTTCTTGTGCTCAAAGCTTTGATTTCTATTATGGATTTATATGATTTTGCAGGTGGATTTATACCCAAATTACTTCATCATGATACTATGAGAATATAGATTGTTCAAGCTTTGTTATAATGATTATTTTGCTATTCCCAAGTTATGGCTTGATATTTAATATTGTGAATTTCATTTCTACCATGAATTGACATTTCAAGTGCTTTCAAGATATGTTTCAAGCTTTAAGCTTCCTTATGACAAACTGAATTATTAAGTATATTGATTCATGATATTGAGTTGTTACAATGAGTCTTGATATTTCCTCAAAGTTATTGATGTTGTCATGATTTAATGAATTGATACATTTTGATATTGAGAAAGATTGATTTGATTTGAGTCGAGTTAGGAATCCACAAATTGATTATGATTTGATAAATGAGAAAGAGATTTGATTTGGTCTTCATGATAGACCCTTGTGATATTTGTGGTGGATTTTCTAACGCGTTTTGAGCTTGTGTCTGGGAGTAGTATTTAGCACCAAGAAGGAAATATGGTATTTTCTCCGAAACTACATGCCACCGTAGGATTGGTATTGATATTTGTGGGCCAGAGACCGAGTATGAGATTGTAATCAATAAATTGAGGTTGTACTCCCTAGCAAGAGTACGATGCTCCCACCAATGTGGGGTTCTCTCCTTAGGAGGACAAAATGTTGGACTCCATGTAGCTCACATGGTTTATGTCGGTTATAATAACCTCCCATGTCCATAAGAGTTGAGTTTCTTGAATTACCGAATCACTCCGAGTCTTAAGTTGAAGAGTTGAGTTGTTTATGATGATTTATGAGGTTTTTATCATATGATTTATTTACTATGAGATCTTGAAAAGTATGTTTCAATCTAACTTAAGCCAAGTGAGCCATCATTGTACATATGCATATTTTCATGAAATTGATGATGATATTTACATTGTTGTATACACCCCCACATACTCAGTACATTCCAAAGTACTGAGCCACATATTTTCCTATGGGCTATATTTTCTCGTAATGTAGGTTTAGTTACTCAGTCACAGCCGTGTTAGCGATATTCGAGTACCTCAACTACGTTTCCTCAGTGGTGAGTCCTCATGTTTCGATGACCGTGTCTATATTTTTGGTGATATCGTTCTGTGGTTATTGCCTTCAGTACTGTCTGAGTCAGTTGGGGATTTTTCCCAATGGCTCTTTAGTCTTGATTAGTATAGGCTTTGTCAGAATAGAGTATCAGTTTGTATAGAATGTCGGTATTTTGATTGTACAGGCCAGCATATCTTTGCTTTCGAGTATGTCCATGATATGATATCCTTTGTTATTTTGCCATGACTACCTTCAAAGTGAGTTCAAAAAGGGATGACAGGCTTAGAGGGTTAGCTTGAGGCCACGTGTGGCCTTAAGTATTGTGTGACTTCTTGGGATAGGTTCTTGGGCTGTTATATTTTAGTGGAAACGGTGTGGGGTACTATTTGAGACATTTTCTGATTTCAGGTGATTTGCCCATAGTTTGTGTTTATATGCGTTATTTTCTACTTTACTCAGTTGGCTTATGATACATACTGAGTACAAGTGGATTGTACTCATCTTTACTGTGCTCTTTTCATGCATATCAAGGCACGAGTGCACCGCACGAATAGTTGATTCAGGAGGCATTTGGAGTATATTCAAGGTAGTGGACGTCCTATGCTTCAGGAGTTGGCCTTCTACCTCTTTCTATCTATTTTCATGTCTTGTTTAGTATTCTGAGATAGAATTTGATAGTTTTTGGATTGACAATGTATCTTTTGACATTTGAGATGTATTTAGTGATCTTACAATATGACACTAGGTTTTGGAATATTGTATGGTATCTTTCGTTGTCTATCTCTCATATTTGCTAAATATGTGTGGTTCGACTCTATTCTAAGAGTCGTACCTTAGGTTTTTGTATTATCTTTCATTTCATATCAGTTTGGGTGATAGGCTTACTTGTCAAGACTTTCCATGACAAGTTCAATCATGACCCTTGGTTTTTGGGTCATGACAATAGCGGAAAAATAAATAATAAAGGAGAAGAAAAATTAAAATCAATTTTCTCTGGCCTCCACGACGACTTTTAGCTCTTTCTAGGTCAAAAGTTGTCTATAAACTGATTTTATGGAATATTTATAGTTGTAGAAAAAAGCCTCAAATAAAATAACTAAGTTCAAAATGGACTAGAATAAACAAAAGCGAACTACAATAATTTTGTGTCGCGCCACTATTACATAACATGCCACGCCATTGGCTGACAATCACTGGCAGTGAATTTCAATTTGCACTTAAAAATGGTCACTTTTAATATTTAGTTGAATTTATTTAATTAAATTTATTCCATTAAATTGTTTGTTTGATTTTCTTCTATAATCTTCTGCCTTTAATTTGTTTTAGCTCAAAACTTCTTCTTCTTCTTCATATCATTTTAATCCTACAAATAAAATATAATATTATACACAATTCATAGAATTAATGCTCAAAAAGAACAGATGAAAATACTAATTATGAGTCAATTAATAACTAAATATATATATAATTTTGGCCTAACATCACCATCCACACTTAGAATCTTGCTCAGCCTCAAGCAACAATAAAGCTCATCACAAAAAATAAGCTGAGAGAACCAATTAGAGCACATCACACTTCAAAATGTCAAGTACACATCTAAATAATTATTCAATAAATACAAACAAACAACAAACCTCTAACCTCCTAACCTCAAAAATGGACTTCACTTCGTCAAATTTGAGTTCATTCAACTACTCATGTCAAAAAATGCTAATAACATCATCAATCTATCATAAACAAGTACACTTAAAAGATACAAATAATCCACACACTCCATTAAAAAGTGAATATAATTTAAGGACTTTGGATTAAAAACAAACAACTCTCACATTTACAAAAGAATTCACATTTATACACAAAGAACCATAGGCATTCCTATTATGTACCTCTTCACTAATTAAGCAAGCCCGAATAAAATCAAATAAAGTTTAAACATGTTGTAATATTGGCTAGGGAATGGGTAGGAAAGCTATATAATAGTGACTTATACTTCCTTAAGCTCTTTGCACTTTTTAACCTTCAACACTTATTATGTTCATCACTTTATTTTCAGACCTCTCTTCAACTATTATTTTCACTAGTATTCTCATCTTATCAAGAATACTTTAAGCATTTTCTTCTCAATTACTTTTTTTTCTCATGTCACATTCTCTCAAAGAGGGTCTTTTCATCACTTTGCAACTATCATTGGTTACCTTTTTAATACTCCACCACTTCTTTTCTCCATATTTATCAAATTTATAATAGTCTATGCAACAGTGTTCAAGGAAGCAGGGTATAAAACTAAGGACTCAACAAAATGGTCAATGTAAAAATATGGATATCAATAAAAGGCTACAGGCTCAAGGGGGCTAACTAGTGGTATAATAATTGCAAAGGCTAAAATTCAACAAGACAAATCAAATAAAGCCTATTATCACACTTTTATTTTGCTTCAATAACATACGGGGCAAGTTCTACACTAAGATACAGAACATGGAATATGCAAATCCTCACCACACATGGCACAAATATCAACCAAGATGGATCAATTCCACTTCTAAGACAAAAAAAAATCATATCAAACTATAAAATAAAATAGGTATATACAAAATCACAACTTTGAGCCTAGGTGTCAAAAAGTTTGTTATTTTATTTACATTCATACACTCATAAGAATGTACTATTTGAGCTCAGGCCTAAATTTATTGTATCACAAAAGTAAACAAAAGTGTGATTTTTTATTTTCTCTCCAAAAAAAGTATAAATAATAAAATTCACTTCTAAAAAATAAAAGATGCTCGATTCAAAGAAACACTCCTTGACAAAGAACTGAAAATAAAAAATAAGGGGTGGACAAAGTATGCTTTAATAAAGACTAAAAGCTAAAAACCAACAAAAATAAATCTAATCTAAATAATGAAATAAAAAATTTTGTGTTTTTAAACTTTTTCAAGTTTTTTCATTTTTTTCTTAAGCCTAAACCAAGCAACTAAATAAATAATAACAAAAGAAAACCGTATAGCATACTTCATCATCAAGAGGTCCGAGGACCCAACACCTAGTATTTGTCATGCTTATAGCTTAGGTTTTCGTTACTCGGACTTTTCGTCAACCTGTGACTCAAAATCAAAACAAAAACAAAGTGCACTAAAAAGAAAATACAAAAATAAATTTCTACCTTAACTTAGGTTGCCTTCTAAGAAACGCCTGATTTAGTGTCGTAGCATGGCCCACATCATTACTTTTAATCCGTATTTCTTTATTCTTTTCCTCCTATTCAAAGGTCATCTTCTCACTTCTTTTTTACCATTTGAATTCTTAATCTCAAGGTCTATATCATTTTCAACATGAACTTTACGAGGCTCCTTCTCAAGTTTTCAAATATTAGGATCAATTTTTGGTTTGGGCAATGATGAGTTGTAAATTTGCAAACTTTCTAGCACATTTTAAGCCTAAATTATCATGTTTTTTATTAATTTATTGTAAATTTCTTACTTAATGCTCATTTGTGTAGGTAAAAGTTGAAATGGGAAAATGAGAAAGAAAACTTGATAAAAATAAGCTGAGGAATAGGTGAAACAGAATAAATATGAGTAAATGAACAAAAGCAAAAACGCAAGCCTAGAAATTGATCCTTAGTTACCACTATCGCAGCCTGAGAGTCACGATCATGATCAACAGTCAAGTTAACCAATGGTGATCGCGAGATGATCACTGTAATCATAGTATCACAATTGTAGTTAAGAGATGGCGATCTCGATATGGCAGAATAAGTTCAAGGGCAAAATTGTAATTTTCTTAAAAAGACCAAGAGCAAGGTGGCATTTTTGTAATATTGACAGATATAGAATTAGGGGTTAAATAGGGGCTTTTAGGTCATATTCATCATCTTTAACATATAACTTGATTCTTATTTTTATTTTTTAACATTGAGTAGAGACAATTGTATGTGAAAACTCCAAATGAGAATTTAGTTAAAGATTGAAAGTGAAGCTTGGGTTTACTCTATTGAAAGTTCAATCAAAGAACTGAATGCAAATATGGGTAATCTTCTTCTCTTTAAATCCATGCATAGCTAAGTTTTATCTTAGGGTTATGTTTGAAGAGGGTGATAAGATATGTGGGTTTTTATTATTAGTCCAATTGATAGTTAATGATGTTGGATTTCACTAATCCTTGATTGTTTGAATTAAAAGTTGCAGGTTAAAATCCCAACTATCTTGAATCCTACATCATAATTGAAATAGGGATGTGGGTAATAAGTATTTGTGAACAATGAAATTGATTTTAGCTTATATCTTAATATTATCTTAGAAATAAATGTGTGAATATGATATATCTTAAGCATGATCCTTGAAATAGGGATGCTTAATTAAGGTTTGGGTTGATTGTTTTTCCACGCCCATGAGGTATTCAAAATAATCCATGGATGAAATTTTGGTGTTTTGTTGAAAGACTGACACTAAAACCCCTAACCTAGTCTACCCATATATCCTTAAACTAAAATTGGAACTTACTTTCATATACCCATACTCTAATTACCCCTAGGAAAGCATAACCCCAAGAATCTTCTTTTTTTTTTTTTATCCATACGTTGTGTGCTCTCAATTTAGTGTTATAGATTACCCCTAATTTGTATCTTAGGTTTGAATTTAGCAAGTTTGTTTTATTTAGAACTTGCCCATTCTCCACTCACATTGTTCCTCAAGGATACGACCCCGACTCTTGTTGGGTTTATATTGACAATGACCACCTTGCACTTTAATTGACGTGTAAGTTGAGCATTATAAAAAATGGCTCCATTGTCAGGGAATAATTTGGCGTATTGAGTTAGTTTGAAATTTTAGCTTACTTTCTTGGATTCAAACTTGTAAATATTTGTTTATGATTTTCTTTTATTTCTTGTATTAGGTAGATTTTTATTTTTATTTTCTTGTTACTACAGCATCTTGGAATGAATATAAGTTTGGTGGTTGTGAATCTTATCTTGATGATCCATGTCCATATTTTTGCGGACCCCACTTTTGGTAAAATTGTAAATATGCTCCCTAAAAAGAGATGTGTGCATCATTTTGATCATATTGGAAGTATGATTGTTATTTATGTGGTGGTCAAGATGGATATTGGAGTGATTGTCCAAATGCCCCCTTCCCTAACTATGCTAACAAAAATGCTAATTCTTCTTATGAGTTTAATAGGTCTCATGATGTGATAAAGGAAGAACAACATGCCAGATACAATGGTATTGAAGCAATGTTTCTAACTCTCTTGGATAGAGTGACTATGATGAGGAGAACATACACTTCTTTCATCAATCCATGGTGGCATTTGGAAAAAAGAGTGAAAAAAAGACGAAGTGGGTGAGGAGGTAGATCTTTCATGTACCATAAATATGTCCAATCTTTAAAATAAAGTTGATAAGGAAAAAATATCAAGCCATGTGGTTGATGATGAGCTTGATGTCAAAGAATTCTTGGTGATTTGAACTAACCGAACCAAAAATAGTGACGGATGCCAAAATTGAGGAAACGATACTAGAGTCAAATGAAAAAGCCAATCAAATCCTTTGTGAAGGCTCTTGTTCATTTTTAGGTGAGAATTTCAAGAATAATGCAACTCTGGAATTAGGAAGATGACCTCATTCCAATGACTTTTTGACATTATATTTGGTGGATGTGATGAAAGTCGAACCACTCAAGCAAATGATAAACTTGGGAGATGAGGTACAAAGTCCTTATATTTTGTAGTTTGTCATTCCAAAAGGTTGAGATGATGCCCCTCACTTGAAGGCCAAGAAGTGCAAAATCCAATTTTTGACAAGTGGTGTTTTGATGTTCTTACCAATACCCAATGAGCCTACTCAGAAGTTTGATGTGAAGTTATATAAGAAGTTCAAGTCTTCAAAGGAGAGATAGAATATGTATCATTGTGCCCTTACTTTTACCCAAAGTACCACGAAGGTGTGTTGATCAAAAGCTGGGTAAAAGATTCAAATCTTCTAAATGGAGACATAAATGATAGACAAAATATGTTGTGCCGCTACTTTAACTAAGGAGTTTCTTGGGAGGCAACCCAAGGAATTTTTCTTAATGTTTTCTAATATTTTTTATTTAATTTTTAGCTTTTTTTTGGGTGTTTGCAGATGATAGCATAAGTTGGAAAGGGTATCTCAAGAATGAAACCCCGGATAAGTATATTGGACTTTTATTTTATCATTTTTCCTATATTAAGTAAGCTTACAAGGTATGATCTTTTGTGAAATTCTCCTTAAAATACAAATGATGATCATATTTCATAATTTCTTTTAGTTTAAATTTATTTTATTTGAGTTTAATTTTGTTGAATCAGGTTGTTAAGATGAAAATTTTTGAATGTGTGCCTTGTTGCAAATGCTTAATTGCAAAATTCTTGCTTCCATACTCTAGTGCACACCATGTGATCAGCGAAACACCTATATATAGTTTGTTTGCTTAATTGAGTGGTGGGTGATTAAATTGGGTTAGTATAATTACAAATGGTGTGTTTGGTGAAGAATTGGTGCATTGAGTTTGTTCGCATATGTTGTTATTCTTTTTTTCAAGCTCTTACCTTTCATGTGCACCATGTGTTTGTTAGAATGTCAATAAGAGTGGAATATCTTATGTTTTTGTAAAGTTTAATGTCAAATTTCTTGGGGTGTATATGATCATTTTTGGAGTATAGTTT
Source organism: Capsicum annuum (assembly GCF_002878395.1). NCBI lineage: Eukaryota > Viridiplantae > Streptophyta > Magnoliopsida > Solanales > Solanaceae > Capsicum > Capsicum annuum. Next base: position 87,152,778 of record NC_061116.1, on the reverse strand, counting down.
TGAGTTCAATTAGTCTTAAACATTTGATAACTGATGGTTTTTTATTGAAATTATTGATGAATGTTGCATCCATGGTTTGATCGATTAATGTGCATATCATAGCATCCCCGGGTGAAGTCTAAGTAACCCGAGAGACATGAATAATTGCCTTGACCTATGATAGATTGGGTGATGTCATTCTTAAGGGTATAGGGTCATTTGTGTTTTTATTGATGTCGTGAGTGTTTTATGAGCTAAATGGACAATATGTGAATTGTGAGGAAAGAATCCCATGAAGTATGATGATAATTTTGCCTTGAATTCACATAAGTTTTTCTTTAATTAGTTAGGACAAGGCAAAAGTTAAAAAATTCTTTCAAAATGTCATTGGCAAGAAATGAAATAATTTTGAAGAAAAAAACCAAAAATATAGCTTTCTTTGTGGAAAAGATCAAGGATGTTTTTGAGTTCTCTTTTGATGAAACCATTACATTAAATTTTTGGGTCTCTCTTTAGAAAGATGGGTCCTTGACTCGGAGTAACTTATTAAGCTCAAATTGGTTAGGAGACTAACTTTTTGCTCTATGAGAATAATACCATGTGTGGTGAGAGTTTTGAATAATTATTGTATATAAGTGTAGTCTATAACTTGCCTTGAGTCTATTCAAAACGAAATCCTAGATAATCTTGGTTTGGAGGATGGCTCGGGGCCATTTTTGACCTGTCATATAGCCAAATTCCTACCTTAACATTTTTCCCTAGTAATCCCTTTGAGCTTTTTGGTCCATTTCTCTTTCTTTTTGTAATGATAACCTTGCTAAAACACCTAAGCCCTTTTTAAATCTCTCTTTGGCACTTAACCTCGTTTGATACATCACATGATTTGAATAAATAAAATATTGGCAAAAGCCTAAGTTTGTGGGGTTTATGTAGTTGGGAGAATAATGTAAGGGTGGTTCAAACTCCAAGTTTGGGGGATGAATGTGATATGCTAAGATGATCCAATAAAGGTGTTTGTAAGGTGGTCAATTCATGTTCTTAACAGAGAAGTGTAATAACCCGAATAATTCTAGCTCAGTCTAGCCCGTTGTATGTACTTGAAGCACTTAGAACCTAAAAATAAATCTAAGAGTTAAGGGACTTAGTCAATTTGACTCCTTTTAAACTTCAAAATTTTTAAATTGACCTTCCAGGCTCCAAGACAATGATTTTTGAGTTAAACTGTATTTAGGGGTAAAAATAGCATGTCTCAGGTAAGTTTCAGAATTTTTGGATGAGGATTGGATCATATTTGAATTTGCAAAATAGTAGCTCATTGCAATTGCACCGTGTCGTGGTGAGTCTCGCGATGAGCATGCCATCGCGTCGCGATGAAGTCCATTTTGACATTTTTCAATTTTCAGAGGGTCACTGTAATTGCACCACATCGCGGTGAACCCCAAAACAGCAATTGTCACGATCTAGTGAGTCACCACGATTCAATTGTGTCGCAGTGGGTATCGTAATGACCCACTCACCGTGTTACGGTGAAGCCTCAATCGGTGACCTATTTACAGATTTTAAATCCCAAGGACAATTTTGTCTTTCATCAAGCCCCCAAATTGTGTAAACAGATGATTATGTTTATTATTGAGCAAAATATATTGATTATTCATCAAATCTTCTCAAAGAAAACTCTAGGTTTCAACATTCAACTTCAAGAATCCCAAAAATTCCACCATTCTTTTTCCAAAATAGTTCAAAATTCCAGATTTACAAGAATCAATCTTCAATAGCACAAATAGAGTCTCAAAACCAAGATTCTTCATCTAGTTCATCAATTAAGGTATGTGGAGTTTTGAACAAGGATAAATCTTCCATTCTTATGCCCAAAACTCATTTTAAATTACAAATTTATATGGTTCTACATGAATTTCAATTTAAGGTTCATACCCATTTATTTCTATTTAAAGACTGTGATATTTTAAGTGTTTTTTATGTTGAATTACATGTCTACTTTTGTAAATTGATGCGTATGATTATATTTTTTTCAGATTTTGAGTTGAATTATCAATATTTACATTATCAATCATGAACATTATGATGTTTTGACATGAATGTGAAGCTTGGGTTGTCAATCCCTAGTTGAATATTGTTATTTCAACAATGATTATATTTTTAGCATCCCATGATATGTTTATAGACATCATTGAATAAAGATTTGATCTTTTAATTTTAGCCAATATATGGAATCCACTTTACAGCTTAAATTCAGTTTTGAATTAACAGAGCACAGTTAGCTTACAGTATGAAACAGTATGACTCTAAAAAAGGATTTTCCTACAGAATGAGCATATAATTAAAGGATTAGGATTTAGCACCAAACAAGAAGTGTGGGTTTAGCGCATCCTACTTTTCTAGAACTGCGAGCCAACATAGGTAATGTTTCGGTATTCCCATTTCTATATCGTTGATAGTTATAGATATGATCACTTAGCTCAGGTTATACTCCCTGGCAAGAGTATGACACCTCTCTCCAATGTGAGGTTTTTTTCTTAGGGGAACAAGACGTTGAACTCCATGATAGCTCATATGGTTTATGTCGGTTAGAAAAACCTCCCTAACAGAAAATAATAATAAAAAAGCTTTTGAAAACTAGGTGAAAAGGCTCACAATTTTACTCAAATATTATCTTATATAGCACATCAGTTATTAGATTTCAGCTTTCAGTTTTCATATGATAAAAGTGAGTCCTTTCTATACTTAGCTTGCATGATTTGAAAATAGTATACAAGTATAGTTTTTAGACTTTAAAGATGATGGCTTACCAATTATATACAGTATGTTTAACTGTTTATGATCTATTATTTTTAGCTTTCAATTATTCCAGCCATGTGAGTCATAACATACAGCATACATATTCTATGAGTTTTTATAACATTAAGATATTGATTTACTATGCATTCACCCCCATATACTCAGTACATCCTCAAAGTATTGATCCACATATACATCTATGTGCTACATTATCTCATAATGTAAGTTTCGGTGCTCAGTCTCAGGAGCGTGAGTGATTTCAGGCATCTCTATCTACACCCCTATAGTTGGTGAGTCTTCATGGTTCGAGGGCCTATTTATGTAGATTTCCAGCTTTCATAGTAATTGATTATTGTTTTTAGTTTAGTCCGAGTAAGTTGGGGGTCTGTCCAAGTGGCTCTCTACTTCCTTAGTAGTAGAGGCTTGTTGGACTACTAGCTACTATTTTTAGATTTTCCATATTTATTATCCAGACAGTATATTCAGTTGGTCTCAAATAGTTATGATAATATTTAGTATTGATGCTTGACCTGTTACCTTAATGGGAGTTATAGACTTAGTAGCAGACTTGCAGGGTTAGCTTGAGCCTTCTCGTAGTCTTGAGCACTGTATACGTCTCGAGTCCAGGTTTCGGGGTGTTACAAACTTGGTATCAGAGCCTAAGTTTTAAAGAGACCTAGGGAGTCAAACAAGCCATGTTACGTAGAGTCTTGATCGTAGATGTGAAGCGCGCCACATTTATGAGCAAGAGGATATTGGACATTTTAGGAAAAACATCTTTTTCTTTCATAATCTATCATGTTTATAGCTATCTCTATCTACTTTTAACTTATGCTCTTTTGTAACATAATATGACTCCTTGTAGAGATAATTCCCATAGGAAAGATAACCAGCCACCCCATCCTATTGATCCTTTGAATGAGAATGTGTCTCATGCTGAATTTTGGGCTACCTTTTAGGCGTTAGCCCAAGTTGTGACCACTAATGTTTAGGCCAATAATCAAGCTGCAGTTCTACATTAGCAAGAGGGTGATTTAGCTACAACCAGACTTCATGACTTTATAAGGATGAATCTACCAAAATTCTTTGGGTCAAAGGTAGGTAAGGACCCATAGTTGTATCTTGATAAGGTGAAAATGATCACCCAAGTTATGCATGTTACTGAAGGTGAGAGTGTAGAATTGGCTTCTTATAAGTTGAAGGATGTTTCTTATGATTGGATTGTTATGTGGAAAAAGGTAGGGTAAGAATATAGCTCCCATGAGTTGGCAGGTAATTCAGGATGCATTCTAGATAGATTCTTTTCATGTGAGTTTTGGGAATCCAAGATTGAGGAGTTTATAAACCTGAGGCAGGGCTCAATGACAGTGAAGAAGTACTACCTTAAGTTCAACCAGTTATCTAAGTATGCTCCTAAGTTGATAGCTAACACTAGATCTAGTATGAGTAAGTTTGTTACCAGAGTATTTGGATTGGTAGTCAAGAAATGTAGGACTACCATGCTTATTGAAGATATAGATCTTACTAGATTGATGTCTCATTCCCAATATATTAAGGCAGAAAAGTTGAAAGAAAGATATAGAGGAAATAAGAAGGCTAGAACTGGGCAGTTTGAGTATGGTCAATCAAGATTTGTAGGAGGAAATCATTCACAGTTTTAGGGTCATCAGCCTTTGCTAGTACCATCTTCAGCTAGTGCTCCCATACCCAGAACCAAGAAAAAATAGTAGGGTAAAACTTTTATGTCTAAACCTCAGAATATTATAGGTGGAAGGCCTAGCTATCCTTCATGTGCTAGATATGGTAAGAATTATCCTGGTGAGTGCTTGTTCAGTCAGAAAGGTTGATTTGGATGTTGTCAGTTGTACCATGGTATCAAGGAGTGCCAACATCTAATAAAAAAATCAGGGATGTTCATCCCAAAACTCAGGCTACTAGTGCACCAGCTCCCAGAGCTCACCCAATCCCTCCTCAGGATGCATCATCCAGTACTGGTGGCGGTCAGCTCCAAAATTAGTTTTATGTTTTACCATCCCGTCAGGAGCAGGAGAACTCCCCAGATGTTGTTACTGGTATGCTTTGTGTCTTTTATCTTGACGTTTATGTGTTGTTGGATCCTGGATCAAGCTTTTCTTATGTGACCCCACTAGTTGCAGTCAATTTTTGAAATAGGTCCTGAAAAAATCCCTAAGCCCTTCTTGGTTTCTACTCTAGTAGGTGAGTCAATTATTGCTAAACAGATCTATAGAAAAAGTCCCATTACTATCCTTCATATATTTATGTTAATAGATTTGATAGAATTAGACATAGTTAATTTTGATCTTATTCTCGGTATGGATTGGCTCCATTCCTATTATGCATCTATAGATTGTCGCACCCGAGTAGCGAAGTTTGAATTTCTTAATTAGCCTGTTTTCAAGTGGAAAAGAAATTCAGTGTCTCCCAAGAGTCATTTCATATCTTATCTTAAGGCTAGAATGTTGATATCTAAAGGGTGTATCTATCATCTAGTTAATGTCAAAGACACTAAGTCTGAGACTCTCATAGTTCAGTCAGTCCACAAAGTCAATGGATTTCCTGATGTGTTTCTCAAAGATTTGCCAGGGGTACATCCCGATAGCAAAATAGAATTCAGAATTGATCTTCTTCCTTATACTCAGCCCATCTCTTTTTCTCCATATCGTATGGCTCCTACCAAACATAAAGAGTAGAAAGAGCAACTCAAAGACCTTTTAGATAAGGGTATTATAAGGCCCAGTGTTTCTCCATGAGGCGTTCCTGTCCTATTCGTGCATAATAAAGATGGTTCCTTGCGAATGTGCATTGACTATCATCAGTTAAATAAAGACACAATTAAAAATAGATATCCTCTTCCTAGAATTAATGACTTATTTGATCAACTCCAAGGTGCAAGTTATTTTACCAAGATAGACCTTAGATCTGAATAGCATCAGCTTTGAGTAAGGGAATGTGACATCCCAAAGATAGCTTTTAGAACTTTTTATGATCATTTTGAGTTCCTAGTCATGTCTTTCGGGTTAACAATTGCCCTTGCAGCCTTCATGGAGTTGATGAATTGAGTATTCAAGTAGTACCTAGACATGTTTGTCATTGTCTTTATCGACGATATCTTTATCTATTCCCGTAGTGAGGATGATCATGCAGACCATCTTAGAATTATGTTGTAAACTCTTAAAAATCACCAGTTGTTTGCCAAATTCAACAAGTGTGAATTTTGGCTAAGGTCAGTAGCTTTCCTAGGTCATGTTGTTTCCAGTGATGGCATTAGAGTTGATCCCCAAAAGACTCAAGCAGTGAGAAACTTTCCTAGACCCATTTCTCCATCATACATCAGAAGTTTCTTAGGTTTAGCTAGCTATTATAGACGGTTTGTTGGGAGATTTTTATCCAGTACGTCTCTTATGATCCGATTGACTCAGAAGAAAGTTAAGTTTCAGTGGTCAGATTTTTGTGAGAAGAGTTTTTAGGAGTTGAAGACTCGCCTCACTTCAGCCCCAGTCTTAGCATTACCTGATGGTATAGATGGATTCATTGTTTATTGTGTTTTCTCTAGAATTGGTATGGGTTGTGTTTTGATGCAGAGAGGTAAGGTCAAATCCTATGCCTTTAGATAGCTTAAGCCTTATGAAAAGAACTATCCTACTCATGATCTTGAGTTAGCTGCTATTGTGTTTGCTTTGAAACTATGGAGGTACTATCTTTATGAGGTGTATGTTGATGTGTTTACAGACCACAAAAGTTTGCAATATATATTTACGCTGAGAGAGTTAAATCTCCGTTAGAGAAGGTGGTTAGAATTGTTGAAATATTATGACATAAGTGTTTTGTATCATCTGGGCAAGGCTAATGTTATGGAAGACGCCCTTAGCAGATTGTCTATGGAAAATGTTGCTCATATAGAGAGTGATAAGAAGGAGGTAGTTCAAGAAGTTCACTGATTGGCTAGGTTGGGTGTTCGTTTAGTTGATTCGATTGAGAGTAGCATTTGGGTGCAGAGTAGTATAGAATCTTCCTTAGTTTCTGAGGTGAAGGAAAAACAAGATCAAGATCCCATCGTAGTTAAGTTAAAGGAGTCAGTTAGAGATTGAAAGGTAGAGGTTTTCTCCTAAGGGGGAGATGGCGTGTTGAGATACCAAAGTAGATTGTGTATATCTTGTGTTGATGAATTAAGATAATAGCTTATGGCTGAAACACAAGGTTCTCATTACTCAGTTCATCCTGGTGCTACTAAGATGTATCGAGATTTGCGGGAGATATATTGGTGGAGTGGTATGAAGAAATATATCATAGAGTTCATAGCCAAATATTCAGTTTATCAATAGGTTATGGTAGAGCACCAATGGACTGGTGGTACTTTACAAGAGTTCAGTATTCCTACTTGGAAGTGGGAAGAGGTGAACATGGATTTCGTAATAGGGTTTCCTCACTCGCGATGTCAGCATGATTTGAATTGGGTTATAGTAGACAAATTGACTAAGTCAACCTATTTCCTGCCAGTTCATACGTCCTACTCAACTGAAGATTATGCCAAGTTGCATATTACAGAGTTGCATCGCTTATCATTTCATATAGGCGTACTCAGTTTGCCTCTCACTTTTGGAAAGCCTTTCAGAAGGGTCTTGGTACCCAAGTTCACCTTAGATCAGCTTTTCATCCTCAGAAAGATGGGCAGGTAGAGAAGACCATTCAGACTCTAGAAGATATGTTGAGGGCATGTGTGCTCGATTTTAAGGGTAGTGTGATGAGCATTTGCCGTTGATTGAGTTTTCCTACAACAACAGTTACCATTCTAGCATTTAGATGGCCCCGTTTGAGGCACTTTATGGGAGGATATATAGATCACCTATCGATTGGTTCGAAGTGGGTGAGGCTACATTGTTAGGGCCAGATATGGTATTAGAAGCTATGAAGAAAGTACAGTTGATTCAAGAGAGGTTAAAAATAGCTCAGAGTCATCAAAAAATTATATGTAGGTGTGAGGAGAAGAGATCTTAAGTTTGAAGTTGGTGATTTAGTTTGTTTGAAAGTTTCACCCATGAAAGGGGTGAAGAGATTTGGCAAAAAGGGGAAGCTTAGTTCTTGCTATGTTGTCCCTTTCAGAATATTGAGCTGTGTTAGGAAGGTGGCATATGAGCTTGAGCTTCCAACAAAATTGTCCTCCTTTCATCCTGTATTTCATATGTCCTTGTCAAAGAAGTGTATTGGTGATCCAGCGGTTGTAGTACTCATAGAAAACATAGATATTCGTGATAGCCTCTCTTATGAAGAGATTCCAATCGAGATCCTCAATCGCTAGATTTGTAGACTAAGAAACAAAGAAGTTCCCCTGGTCAAGGTTCTTTGTCGGAATCAATCCATTGAGGGTGACACTTGGGAAGCAGAAGCAGATATGCAAACCAAGTACCCTCCTCTTTTTGTTGCAGATTCAGATTCAGTTCAAGATAACCAGTTTCCCCAGATCATCTCTTTTTCATTCAAAGTTTCAGGTTTATATAGCCATTCATTCGATAGTTCTTGCATTTGAAAATGAGTGTAGTCATGCTTTCAGTTGTGCATGTCAGTTATAGCCTCAGTTTTTCAGCATCTCAGCTTCATATGTCTTATTCGAGGACGAATGTTCCACAGGGGGAGATGTTGTAATACCCCGAATAATTCTAGGTCAGTACAACCCTTAGTACGTACTTGAAGCACTTAGAACCTGAAAATAAATCTAAGAGTTAAGGGACTTAGTCATTTTGACTCCTTTTAAATTTTGAAGATTTTAAATTGACCTTCCAGGCTCTGAGACAATGATTTTTGAGTTAAACTATATTCAGGGGTAAAAATAGCATGTCTCGAGTAAGTTTTGAAATTTTTAAACAAGGATTGGATCATATTCAAACTGGAAAAATACTAGCTCATCGCAATTGTACCACGCGCGGTGAGTATCGCGATGAGCATGCCATCACATCGCTATGAAGGCCATTTCGACATTTATCAATTTCCAGAGGGTCACCGCATCACGGTGAACCCTAAAATAGCAATTTTCACAATCTAGTAAGTCACCGCAATGACCTACTCACCGCGTCGCAGTAAAGCCTCAATCGGCGACCCAGTTACCGATTTAAAATCCCAATTGCAAGTTTGTCTTTCATCAAGGCCCCAAATAGTGTAAACAGATGATTAAGTGTATTATTAAGCAAAATATGCTCATTATTCATCAAATCCTTCTCAAAGAAAACCCTAGGCTTCAACATTGAACTTCAAGAATCCCCAAAATTCCACCATTCTTTTTCCAAAATAGTTCAAAATTCAAGGTTTCTAATTCAAGAATTCCAAGAATCAATCTTCAAGAGCACAAATAGGATCTCAAAATCAAGATTCTTTATCTAGTTCATAAATTAAGGTATGTGGGGTTTTGAACAAGGATAAATCATCCATCCTTATTCCCAAAACTAATTTTAAATTACAAATTTACATAATTCTACATGAATTTCAATTTAGGGTTCATATCCATTTATTGCTATTTGAAGATTATGTTGTTTTAAGTATTTTTATTGTTGACTTACATGTCTACTTTCATAAATTGATGCGTGTGATTATATTTTTCTAGATTTTGAGTTGAATTATGAATATTTACACTATCAAGCATGAACATTATGATTTTTTGACCTGAATTTGAAGCATGGGTTATCAAGCCCTAGTTCAATATTGTTATTTCAAGAATGATTATGTTTTTTAGCATCTCATGATATGTTTATAGATAGCTTTGAATAAAAATTTGATCTTTTGATCTTTAGACAAGATATGGAATCCACTTTATATCTTAAATTCAGTTTTGAATTAACAGAGCACAGTTAGCTTTCAATATGAAACATTATGACTCTAAAAGTGGATTTTCCTACATAATAAGTACATAATTAAGGGGGCAGTATTTAGCATCGAGTGGGAAGTATGGGTTTAGCGCATTCTACTTTCCTAGAACTACGAGCCAACATAGGTACATATTTGGTATTCCTATTTCTATATGGATGACCATTACAAATATGATCACTTAATCAAGTTATACTCCTTGGCAAGAGCATGACACCTCTCCCCAGCGTGAGGTTTTTCTCTTAAAGGAATGAGACGTTGGACTCCATGATAGCTCACATAGTTTATGTCGGTTAGAAGAACCATTATAACAAAAAATAATAATAGAACAGCTTTCAAAAACTAGGTAAAAAGGCTCACAATTTTTCTCAGACATCCTCTTACATAGCACATCAGTTATTAGATTTCAGTTTTCAGTTTTCAGATCATAAAAGTGCGTCCTTTCTACAGTTAGCTTGCATGATTTGAAAATAGTATACAAGTACAGTTTTTAGACTTTAAAGGTGATGTCTCTTAAGTTTTATACAGTATGTTTAATTGTTCATGATCTATGATTTTTATCTTTCAATTATTCCAGCCATGTGAGTCATTACATACAGTATACATATTCTATGAATTTGTATAATGTTAAGATATTGATTTACTGTGCATTCACCCCCATATACTCAGTATATTCTCAAAGTACTAATCCAAGTATACATCTATGTGCTACATTGTCTCATAATATAGGTTTAGGTGCTCAGTATCAGCTGCGTGAGTGATTTCGGGCATCTCTATCTACACCTCTATAGTTGGTGAGTCCTCATGTTTCGAAGAACTATCTATCCAGATTTCCAACTTTCATAGTATTTGATTATTGTTTTAAGTTTAGTCCGAGTCAGTTGGAGGTCTATCCCAATGGCTCTCTAGCTCCTTTGTAGTAGAGGCTTGTCGGACTACTATCTACTATTTTTAGATTTCTATATTTGTTGTCCAGACAGTATACTCAGTTGACCTCAGACTGTTATGACATAATTCAGTATTGATGCTTGGCCTATTTACCTTAATGGGAGTTATAGACTTAGTAGCAGACTTTTAGGGTTAGCTTAAGGCTACTCATAGTCTTGAGCACTGTGTGGCGTCTCAAGACCAATTTTTAGGGCATTACAATAAGAGACATACTTGATGGTATAGTTTCTTAACTTAGCCGTTAGAATGTGAAGAGAAATATGACCGGGGGGGGGGGGAAGAAGAATTATTAAAAGTTTGAAAGTCTCTTGAAAAAGTTAAAGAAATGGATAAAGAAAATGGTGTCTATGAATTTTTTAGTAAATGCTAGTAAAAAAGTTGGGAAATATGGGAAATGATTTGAAGGAGAATAAGGTGGATAGTTTGAAAATTTTGGGGTAGAAATGGTTGAGTGGATGCATAGAAGGAGGTATTTTAGTCACTTTATCCATATATATTCCTTCTCTCACCTTAAACCATCATCTTGACCCACAAGACCTTGGTAATTCCAAACTAGGTAAGTCTACATTAGTAGCGAAAGACAAAAAGGGCAAGCCTATGGTTCTACTCGTGATGCTTGAATTTCTTTGCGAGAGTGAGTGTGAATTCTTTCATTATTTGAGTTCCTTTAGAAATGTCAATGTCTTGTGTGTGGATCCAAATATTGCTTATGAGCAGCATCGATACTTTTGGGTAGAGGGTGAAGTCTTACTACCAGTTTGGGTAAATGAGTGAGGTAAGTTGCATTGTGAAGATTGAGATAATATTTTAAGATTTTATGTCTCCTCTTAAGATGCTTTGTTGATTTAAAATGTTCCTTTGATACAAACTTGTATCCTTGGTTTATAAAGATATGCTATTGAAATATTTTGGTTCATTTCTTGCCATGACATATTTTGAAAGTCTTTGAGAGCTTTGCTAGCTTATTACTTTAGTATAGCTTCCTTTTGGGTGGATTTTTGTTGAATACCCTATCTTATTGAATTGTTCTTGGTTACTTGAGGACAAGAAATAGTGTAAGTTTGGGGGTGTTGATGAGTGGTAAATTTGTCAACTTTCTAGCAACTTTTAAGCCTAAATTATCCTGCTTTTTCATTAATTTGTTGTAAATTTCTTACCTAATGCTCATTTGTGTAGGTAAGTGTAGCCTAAGGGTTGCGATCACGATCAATAGTCAAGTCAACCAATGGCGATTGGAATATGGTAATTGCAATCGCTGTAACGCGATTGAAGTAATGAGATGGTGATCGCGATATGGAGAAACAATTTCAAAGGTAAAATTATAATTTGCTTAAAAAGACCAAGAGTAAGGTGGCATTTTGTAATAATCAAAAAATGTATAATTGGAGCTTAAATAGGGGTTTTTAGCTCATTTTCATCATCTTGAACATATGGCTTGATTCTAACTTTTAGTTTTTTACATTGAGGAGAGATAATTATATGTGAAAACCCCAAATGAGAATTTAGTTGAAGATTGAAAGTGAAGCTTGGGTTTACTCTATTTAAAGTTCAATGGAAGAATTGAATGCAAATATGGGTAATCTTCTTCTTCTCCTTAAATCCATACATAGCTAAATTTTTATCTTGGGGTTGTGTTTGAATAGGGTGCTAATATATGTGGGTTTTGATTGTTAGTTCCAATTGATAGTTAATGACATTGGGTTTCACTAATACTTGATTGTTTGGATTAAAAAGTTATAGGTGAAAACCCCAACTATCTTAAATCCCACATCATCCCAAGATGGTTGTGGGTAATAAGTATTTGTGAACAATGAAATTGATTTTAGCTTATTCCTTACCATTATCTTAGAAATAAGGGTGATATGTGAATATGCTATATCTTAAGCATCATCCTAGAAATAAGAATGCTTAATTGAGGTTTTGGGTTGCTTGTTTTGCCATGCCCATGTGATATTAGAAAGAATCCATGGGTAAAGTTTTGGTGTTTTGTTAAAATACTAACACTAAAACCCCTAACCTAGCCTACCCACATATCCATTAACTAAAATTGGAACTTATTTTCATGTACCCATAGTCTAATTACCCTTAAGAAAGAATAACCCCAAGAATCTTCTCTTTTGGTTTTATCTATACGTGTTTGCTCTCAATTTAGTGTTATAGATTTCTTTTATTTAAACAAGTTTGATTTAAAACCCCTGAATAATTTCATCTTAGTTTTGAATTTAGCAAGTTTCTTTTATTTCGAACTTACCCATTTGCCACTCACATTATTCCTCAAGGATTCGACCCCGACTTTTATTGGGTTTATATTGACAACGACCGCCTTGCACTTTAATTGACGTATAAGTTGACCTTTATCAGGCCACTCTATGAGGTAGTCTGAAGAGTTCATTAGAGCCTTGCACTCCCCCACCCCGTACTCATCCACTTCTATGGTTTTAATCATACACAAATTCTTATAATGCACAGGTGGATTGAGTGGTTTGTATACTTTGAATACCACTTCTTCATCATCCAGTCTCATAGTTAGAGTTCCCTCTACAACATCAATCAGTTCTTCTTCACTGCCAAGAATGGGTGACCCAAAATAATCGGTACCCTATCATTTGCATCATAGTCAGGGACAATAAAATCAGTAGGAATAATAAACTTGCAACCTTAATAATCATGTCCTCAATGATTCCTTTAGAATTCACTCTGGTTTTATTCACCATTTAGAGTACCATAGAGCATGGCGTCGACTTCCCCAATCCAAGAGCATTGAAAATATATAGGGGCATCAAGTTTATGTTTGCCCCCAAGTTACTCAAGACATACACCACATTTCTATCACTAATTTACATCGGGTGGGTGAAGCTCCCGGGGTCTTTAAGCTTTGTCGGCATCTTTCTAATCACGACTAAATTGCACTCCTCTATAAGTTCCACTGTCTCAATGCAATTTATCTTAGTCTTATTAGTCACCACATCCTTCAAGTACTTGGAATACTTAGGCATACCCTGTAAAATATCTAACAATGTGAGGTTAATGTAAAGTTTTCTAAACATGTCAAAGAACTTCTTGAAACATGCATCCTCCTCAGCCTTTTTAATCCTTTGAAGGAATGGTGGTGGTGGTCTTTCTTGTACCCGCTCAGCTTCTTTATTTTTTGGGTACTTAGACTTCCCTAAAATCTTAGCATCTTGAGCTGCAACTTGAGCCCCCGCTTCCTGCTTTGGAACTAACTTTACCTGAACCTCTTATTTTTTATTTGGAGGTCTATCAATAAGATCACTAGAACTCCTCAAGGTGATTGCCATTACCTGTTTTGGCTTCTTTGTGTCACTTGATAAAGCCCCTTGAGTTTTGGAATTATGGGCCTGAGCTAACTGTTCTAACTGTGTCTCTAAATTTTTCTAGACAAGTTGCTGATTTTTATTTCTGCAACCATTTGTTCTTGAATAGCTAGGATCTTTTTCAATGTTTCTTCAATATTACTAGCCTACATGTTTGGCTACTGCTGAAACTGAGCTTGATTATTTCCCCATGAGTAGTTGGGATAACTCCGTCATTCGTGATTGTAAGCATTACCATGATTTCTATTTTGTGCATTGCCCACAAAATTTATCATCTCCAGATTTGCTCCACATGAATCTGTAGATTGACCATTAATACCACAAATTACACACTCAGACGGGGTTTACTAGACAATATTCACTTGGGCCTGAGGTTGGTTCACACCTAACTTGCTGAATTGTGTCATTATTTGATTTTGCAAGGTTGATAATTGAACGGCCAAAGTTGTAACACTATCCACCTCAATCATCTCTGTAGCCTTTATCCCTGTACTTCTAGAAATATCACCATTCCAATTAGGATTACCTTATGCAATTTGATTCAGGAAAGTATAAAGCTTATCATAAGTTTTATCCAAAGCTTAACCACCTGCTGTTGAATTTAACAATTTTTTGTATTATGATCAAAAGCTTCAATAAAAGTATGATCTAATACTTCACTCATCTATTGGTTATGTGGATAGTCCTTGAGAATACATTTGAACCTCTTCCATGCATCAAGTAAGTTCTCGTCCAGCTTCTACTTAAAACTTAGAATGTCAATACGTAACCATGCAGTCTTGCTTGACAAGAAAAATTGGATAAGGAACTTTTTTGTTAGATCATCCTATGTAGTGATGGAGTTTGAAGGTTCTGCCTTCAACCATTTCTTTTCTTCCACCAAAAGTGAGAAGGAGAAGAGAGTGAGCCTTACATAATTAGTGGATACTCAAGTAGGGATAAAAGTATCACTGATCTCAAAGAAGTTCTATAGATGAACTTGTGGATTCTTATGTGACAAGCCTGTGAGCTTCCCATTGTTGTGCAAAAACTACACTATATTCTGCTTGAGCTCAAATCTACCTCGAAGTTTCGGTCTGTGGATGACGGAGGTGACATTGGTTGCAAGTAAAATTGCCACTTTACATATGGTCATGCGGGTAGGTTATCTTCCTGGTGCAGGAATAGCTTCTTCCTGATGAATTTGAGGTATACGGTAGAAAAGTACTGCTTTTTTCCTTAACTGGTGTAGACATCGCTCAGGTTCAGCATATAGGTCAACTAAATTCCTTTCGCTTGCCAACTTACTTAAGTTTCAGACTAGTACCTACAAATCCAGAAGCTAAGATTAAGTTGTTAGCACTTACGAAACGAATAGCAAAACTAAAAATAATGCCAATTTTAAAGTTCCCAGCAATGCCGCCACTTGTTGCGTCCAAATGCACATGCAAGTGTACGCAATCGTACAAGTAATAAAGTGGCTCTTTCGAGCTGAATGTCGAACCCACAGGGACTTGTCGATTAACTATTCACCAAATTAGGCTATTTCTAATTATTAAATTTAGTAATATATTTCAAAGATAAATTTATAAATTTAAAAAAGTAAAATAATAAAAAGAAAATCACTAATGAACAATTAAACAAGAGAAGAGTAAATTTTATGCAATCTATCATGACCCAAAAGCCAAGAGTCATGATGGCACTTATTGTGGCAAGCCTTGACAAGTAAGTCAATCAGCCAATTGATATGAAATGAGAAATCAATACGAAAAAACAAGGCGGGGCTTCTAGAATGAATCCAAACCACACAATTATGATAAAAGCAAAAGTACATAATCAAATATACCATACAACATTCCAAAACCTGGTGTCGCCGTGTAAGAACCATTAAATACATCTCGATTGTCAAGGATACAATAAAAGTTAAAAAGGATCAATATTTGTCTAAGAACACAAAATAATACATGAAATTGATAGAAAGAGGTAGTAGAACAACTCCGGAAGCATAGATCATTCGTTACCTCGAATATACCTCATAAACCGCCTGAATCAACTACCTTGTGGCACATTTATACCTGGATGTGCATCGAAAAGGCACATTAGGGGTGAGTAAGGTCCATATGTACTCATTAGTTATCATAGTCCAACTGTACATATCAAAGAATAAAGCATATAAAATACACACTATGGGCACGTCACTTGTAATAAGAAAATATCTCAAAAGTAGCCCACACCGTCTCCTCTAAAAGTTCTACAATATATACATATACCGTACATAAATATGAGAAAGAAGCACAATTTACACGTATAACAAATACAAGAATAAGAAAGAAGTATAATTAGATACATATTACATCAAGAACGAAAATACAGCACAGAATGTATACAATAAATGAGATGCAATCCAATGAAGATGTGTGATGCTCTAAGTTGTCGCACAACCTCCGTATACACCTACCGAGTTGTAATTTTAGGTATGACCCATAGGGGGTTCGTAACCTATATACAATCTGTATCAAATACCAATATCCATAACTCCTCTTAGGCACATCCATCAGTAGAGGCTTTTTAAAGATGTCACATTTTCTATCAAAATGACAATATTACCAATATTTTTACGATGGTAACAATGTTTTATGAACATAGATGATATGAGTATGTAATTATCATAATCAACCTAAAGGAAAATTTCTAAATCCAACTAATATGTCAACCATATGAGCTAGAATCCACTCAACAATCTAATCATCCATGAATCCAAAGTAATCCATGTGCCAAAAGAATAAAATACACAACGATATGTCTCTGATTCCACATAAACTCCAATATAGGCTTTTACATCAGAAAAGATATAATCAAATATACATACTCAAGGCCAACAACATCATAGAAGATCTCATACGGTAACACATAGCAAATAATGTCTCAAAACCACTAATTCACAATAATATAGCGCCCCACATGGGCACAATACAATAATATGGTCATTTTCATGATTGGTTCCCATACCTTTAACATGATTTTATATCCATATCAACTACCTAACCCCTAAAGTAAGTTAAGTCATAACCTACCTCAATGAAAAAATTGATAAAAAATAATCCTTTAACACTGATCTTCCACCTCATGGGCAAACCTGAAATCAACTAAAACACACAAATATAAAATCTACGCGTCAAAACAAGGGCAACGATACCCGTATTGCCCATTTTTAAATCGTGGTCAAAATGGACCCCCAAAATTGGTTTTCAAAAAAGAAGGGTAAAATCATATTTTTTCCTCAAATATATATATTTCCCATGATTAAAGAAACTAACAGAAGAAAACCCAAGTGAAAACGAGTTGAAATTGGGGTTGGGTTTAAACAGAGAATTGTGAATTTTAGGCCTTCTAGGTCAAAATCTCCAAATTTCACTTTTATAAAGATTAAAATGATAAGAATAAAAAAAAGTAATTGAAGTAGGAGTTTGGAGCTTACCCAAGCTTGAAAAAGGAAAAAATTATCCAAAAACTCAAAACCCCAATATCCAAGTCTCGAAAATGGTGAAAAATCGTAAAGATAAGGAATTAAACCTACCCAGGCATCGCTTAAGAGATCATTGGGTTGCATAAGTGGATATCGCTTAAGCAAGTAGGTGTCACTTAGGAGACACTCACCTTGTCGCATAAGCAACTAGGCAATCGCTTAAGCGACAGTCGCTTAGGTGAGACTGGTGTCGCTTAGGAGACAATTTGGCTATCAAGCCAGGTCTCTTAAGCAACCAAAATGTCACTTAAGCAGTGCACCAGCTGGGGAGACTTGAAGAATTCCAAGTCTTCATGGACCCCTCGAGATTCATCTGAAATCTCAGGAGCGCAAATAACTTATGGTAATAGACTAAATTTGATGCTTCGAATTCAATCGCGATATCAGATTTTTAAAAAAATATTATTTTCACAGAGTTGACCTCCGAAACCCATTTTCACAATGTTTTGAATCGAGGTGTAAATGAGATATAAGAGTCGTAAAACCACACCAACCATGTTGCCAACCTAAAATCATTATTTCAAATATGTTGGCATAATTTATTTTACCATCCGATACATAGATCAATAAATATTAACAGGAGTCAACCAATAAGCCTTTATAACCACCTAAAACTACAATCTCGTACAAATCGCATGTGATGCATTAAGATCCATGTTAATCATCCCCACACCTTAGAAATACTACAATGCAACCACGAGGAGGGGTAAAATGGTCTAAGCACATAGAAATGCATAATTCACAAAAAATTACCAAAAGTTAGGTCATTACATCATCCACTACTAAGAATCTAGTTCGTCACTAATCTAAAGGCAAGAGAAATACATGAATCAGCGAAAAGCTGAGGATAACTACCACACATATCAGACTCAACCTCCCAAGTAGATTCATATATACGTCGATGTCTCCACTAGACCTTAACCACTGAATATCTCTAGAACACAAAAGTCTCACATCCTTAGCTAAAATGAAGACAGACACCTTAACAAAAGACAACCCCTCATTGAACAACACTGAATCAGAATGAATGACATAAGACTCATCCGAAATATAATACCAAAGCATGGAAATATGACCAACTGGATGAACAGCTGATAAATCTAGAAATAATACTAACTCATAAGCCATATCCCCAATAGCCCAAAGAATCTCAAAAGGTCCAAGATACCTGGGGATAAGCTTGCCCCTCTCCCCAAACCTCATCACGCACTTCATGGGTGACACACAAAGGAAAAGTCGATCACCAACACTAAATCACAAGGCACAAAGTATACAATCTATATAGCACTTCTACCTACTCTGAGCCACTTGAAGTCTATGCTGAATTACCTAAACTCTTACCAAGGACTCACAAAGTAAGTTCGTACCTCAAGGTCTAACCTTAGAAACCTCAAACTAATCAATTAGAGAACGTTAATACCTACCATACAAAGCCTCAAAATAAGCCATCTCAGTACTGGAATGATAGCTATTATTATATGTAAACTCTGCCAAAGCTATATATTGATCCCACTAACCACTAAAGTCCATCACATAAGCCTGAAGTATATTCTCCAAAACTT
Source organism: Capsicum annuum (assembly GCF_002878395.1). Classification (NCBI taxonomy): domain Eukaryota; kingdom Viridiplantae; phylum Streptophyta; class Magnoliopsida; order Solanales; family Solanaceae; genus Capsicum; species Capsicum annuum. The sequence continues at coordinate 87,133,780 of NC_061116.1, read as the reverse complement.
GAATAGTGTGCTCCGAATGACCATCGGTTAGGGGGTGAAAAGTTATACTAAGATCAACCCAGCTACCTAAATCCTCCTAAAAAGTAAACCTCAATTGAAGATGATAGACACTAGCACACCATAAAGTCAAACTATCTCACGAATATAAATACAGGCTAACCTCTCAGCACTGAAAGAAAACTGTACCAGAATAAAATAAGTAGATTTGATAAATCGATCCATGATGACCCAAACACTATCAAAACCATGAGAGATATGAGGTAACCTAATCATGAAGTCCATAGTGATTCGTTCCTATTTCCATTCTGGAATGGGTAACCTTTGGAGCAAACCACCAAGCCTCAAATGCATAATTTTCATCTACTGGCAACAAAGGTAACAAGCTACAAAATCTGCTATATTCTTCCTCAAACCACCCCACCAGTATTGCTATCTCAAATCACTATACATCTTAGTCACTCCTAGTTGGATAAAATATTTGGAACAATAAGCCTTCTTCAAAATTAATCTAATACAATAACCCACTCTACGTATACAAACTCGGCCACCAATCCTCGAAACACTATCTGAATCAAGTGAGGCCTTCTTAGCCTCACCGCTCAACACTTTATCCGAAATCACTCTCAACCCAACATCATCGAATTGAGGGGCCCAAATTTTCTCCATCAAGGAAGAACTAGCCTCAATAAATGCCAAAATATACCTGTTAGTCTCCTTAGGTAACATTTTAATAATGGCAAACTAACGAATAAATCTTTATAGGAAAAAGAATGCAAGAAACTAGAAGATTAATGATTGTAAAAGAATAAAATAAGCAAGATATTGAAGACCTCTCTAGGAAAGGAAGGCCATACAATCATAAGAAGATTACGGCATTCAGACAAGTATAGCAAGCAAATTAATATCATGGAAATAGAAGGAGAATCACCATTCCATAATCAATACAGATTGGATCAGTCAGAAAATCAATCAAGATCTAAACCAAAGAAGAAAAGATACAACTGCCACATGGACATTAAGACTAAAAGGAAGGATAGGTTACAGACATATCTGATATGAACGTGATCCAAAGTCGTATATGGACATATCAAACGGCTACTTTCCTTAATCAAGGAATCAATTTAAATCCTTGATTGAGAAGAAATCTCTTATGTTTCCTTATGACAAGTAGCAGTTGAAGACTATAAAAGAAGAAGACCAAAGACAGATAGTTTTCACGCAACTTCAAGGAGAAAATTTAAAGCGTCTCATTCTTAGAATTACAAAGCTCTGTAACTTTAGTTTACAATTGTTATATAAAGAGCAAGATCAAGTCAACTTTGTAACATCAACTGAAGTTGTGTCATAAGATTTAAAGAGCGAAATAAGTCTTTAGAACTAGTTTTCTATCATTGTACTAGAGCCAAACTTTCAATGATCTAAGGGAACTTCGAAACTCAAGGGGGCTGGATGTAGACACTACATTATTGTGCCAAACCAGGATAAATCTTTATGTTGTTACATTACTTTTTATTATTTTTTTGCTTAACTATTTTGAATTTAATCTATTTTTGAAGTGTTCTGATCTGCAGACGAGTCGATTGTGAAGGATCAGTAGTCGACTCATAGAAGAAAAATTTTAACTCAACCCCCTCCCCCCCTTGAATTTCAATTGGTATTAGAGCAGGTCTCACAGATAGCATTGCTTAACCACAAGTGAGCAAAGATCAAATAGCCAGTTATCAGATTCCCGTTGCTCTCATTCGAGATGGTTACTATTTCATAAGACCACCATAATTTAATACACAACATTACTCTTACTGTTCAGGATCTTTGTCCAATCAAATGACTTCCAAGCCTAGATTGTCATCAAAAAGGGTCCAAGCTAATTCCAAGACTTAAGGAAAAGTCAAAGGACAAAGATAAAGAATGTGGTAATTCTAATATAAAAGACCTTGAAAGCTTCAAGGTCACCAAAGAAAAGAAAAAGGTTATTCAAACTAATGTTTGTGCTATAAATTTGCTTTTGTATGTAGTTAGCAGAGAAGAATATAATAAGATTTCAACATGTGAAACAGCATAAAAAATATGGGACAAACTGGAAGTAATCTATAAAGGAACCACTAAAGTCAAGAAGTCAAAAATTTCTGATCTTGTCAATGAATATGAGTTATTCAAAATGAAAGAAAATGAGGACATTGGAATGATGTTCTCCAGATTCAGTAAAATCGTGTGTGAACTAAAACTTATTATCCTTACAACCTGTAAGTCCAGAAGCTAGTCTGAAGTCTTCCAAAAACTTGGGAAACTAAGGTTGCCATTCTGAAAGACGGAGATCTTCACAACATGACATAGAACGAACTACGAGGTAACCTTATTGCATATGAAAAAAATTATATCAACATGTTTCATAGAGATGAAAAGAGGAAACCAGTAGTCTTTAATGTGCTCCAATCAAAGAAGAGGACATTCTGGAAGATGTTTATGGCGAAGGAATGGCCTTCATCAATCGTGGAGTAAGGCAGATCATAAGGTAGAGACAACAAAGATCCCAAGGAGGCAAAAATAATGATTCCATTAGAAATGATGAATACTGCTACTACTGTGGAAAGCCTGGCCACTTCAAATAGAATTGTTTAGAATTAAAAATAAGAACATCCAGAAGAATTAAAATTTTAGAGCCTGGAGTGATGAAGAAAAAATCAAAGAAAACTAGACGCCGCAAATATATGTTTTATGGCAATAGGTGAATCTAGCGAAGTAAGACTAAACGATTGTTATAATTGTAACACTCTTGAATCTAACTTAGATATGATTACTGATGAGCTTCAAAAAGTTATAGATGAATATAACAAACTCTCTCAATAGAAAAAAATTGCGAAGCTCGATTTAAATGAAAATTGGAAGAGGAACGATGAAATTGACAAATAGAAATTAAGGCTTGTCAAATTGAGATTAACCTACTCAATGATCAGCTTGATAAGAAAAAAATGAAATTAAGCAATTTTAAGGCATCCCCAAGCCATAGTTTTGTAAGGTCAAACTCTTTTAGAAACTATTCGAGTTCCCTATCAGGGTCGTTTAAATCAGTTAAAGACTTTTTCTCCTATCGAGGGCTCGTTTATTTCATCTATAGACAGAGAGGGCACAAATCCTATAGTTGCAGGCATAAGCCTAAAAGTGTGTGGGTTTAGAAATCCAAAGAAAATACATCTAACCCGCAAGGACCCAAGACCGTTTGGGTACCTAAGAAGAATTAATCTTTTTGTTTTACAGGAACATGTGGGCAAATTCTATAAAATGAAAGGATTAATAGTGGATGCTCCAGAAGTATACATGGAAAGAAAAAAGTCTCATCTGTTTGTATAGAATGTAGACGAAAACTATCAAATTCAGTGACAAGGACGAAGGCAATGTTACCGGAGTCGACTATGCCCCCTTTAGAGTAAACTCTTCAAATAGAAATAAAGGTAGAGGGCACTGACATCAATAAAATCCTAATGAGGTCGGAATTGAATACAATTTTTCCCTATCCATTGATACTCTCAAATGTTTTAAGATTCCTCAATTCTTAAGAGATTTTTGTGAAACAATCTCCAAAATTTGAAAGTCTATTTTAAAACCTTCTTAAAAAGGAGTCAAATTCTCTATGTTTTTATTTTAAAAAAAATTATAACTGTTCTATTATCTTTATTCCTGATAATTCTAACATTTACTTGTGAGAACTTTTGTCATTTTGCTGAAAGCTTCATCCCATGAATAATTGTAATGCCCCGAAATATCATCCCGAGACACCACACGGTGCCCAAGGCTATACGTAGCCTCAAGCTAACCCATTAAGCCAAAACACTACCCTTGGGTTCTAACACGACAACATACATGCTACGCTAAGGATATATATATATAAGTACATATCATATTACATCGCACATGGCATGAAATATCGTTAGACTGCACATATATGGAATATCTATATACAAACCAACCCAATAATACACTAGTCTGACATAGCCTCTATACAGAAAAATCAATAAGTCATTGGGACAAACCCCCAACTGACTCAACAGACCAAAGGGATCACAAAACAACAGCACCAAAACTAGCAACTTGGTCCTTGAACTATGAGAACTCACCACTGAAGGAACGTAGATGCGGCACTCGGATATCACTGTCACAGCTGCGGCTGAGTACCTGAACCTACATCATGGCAAGAATGTAGCCCATAGAGAAATATGTGGGTCAGCACAAGATACAAACTGAGTATTTGGGGGCACATGCGAAATATAAATAATATTATAAATTTCATAAAAACGTACATACGGACCATAATGACACACTTGGCTTGAGTGACATTGAATCATGTAACTCATAACATCTTAGATAGGAAATGTAGGAGCAAAACCTCATAAATCATTATAGATCATCATAGGCAACTTGACTTACCACATCAAATCTCGGAGTGACTCAGTATTTTCATAAACATGACTCTTATGAACAGGGGAGTTTCCTATAACCGACAACCCCATGTGAACTACGTGAAATACCAACGTTTGAAAACCCCATTGGCGGAAGCGTCATACTCTTTGACAGGGAGTACGACCTTAAAAGTGCAATAATCATAATCTGGCTCTTTGGCCAATAATATCATCATCAAACAACCCTACAGTGGCACATAGGTTTAGGGAAATACCAAATTTCCCACTCGGTGCTAAGTACTACTCGCCGACAAGCTCAGAACGCATTAGTAAATCCACCACAACATCACAAGGGTCTATCATAAAGACCAAATCAAATCTCTTTCTCATTTATCAAATCATATCAATTTATGGATTCCTAACTCAACACATTTTAGCTCAAAATATTTTAATCTTCCTCAACATTAACAAGGTATCAATGCATTGAACCATAGCCGACTCGACATTTGGACAAGGATATGAAGACTTAATACATAATATTTTCAACAATTTAACTCATCAAAACCATTCGGAAAATACCAAGACTCATTGCAACTTTAATATCAACATTTCTCAATTTGCCATCCAATGCTCATTTAAAGGTACTTGAGACATTAACCCACAGTAGGGATATAGAATTTCGAATATAAATTATAAATTCATAATAAGGAAATAGTAGAATGATAGTATAAATCAAGGCTTAACAAATTAAATCATCATACTCTCATAATCAAATACTTTTTGGACATAATTCCATCTCAACATCATACACATATCGGATGACATAATCCCATAGCTCATGGACAATAATATAAGATATAAAACCATATTTCCAATTCATGGTAAAATATGTAAAATATCATGTCAATGTAATTCAACAAAAATATCGGGTACAGGATCGAAAGGATAATCTTGTTCAAAGCCCCACATACCTAAAAATGGAAGATGAATATGAACTTCCAACTCTGGAACTTTATTCATGAAAATAAAGGCTGCTTCTCGAAGCCCTTAACATGATCAAGTCAACTTCCAAATCAATTAGAAATTTCTACGGTTCAATCAAGAGACATAGAAGGATGAAATTTGGAGTAGTAGGGTTGGGGTTTGAGCCTTAGGAAATTTTGGAGAAAAATGAGCTATTGAATGCTCTTAATGGACTTAAATCCATGGTTTATCCGGATGGATTGGATTAGAAATGAACAAAATACCCTTAAAAATCAAATAATGTCAAATCTGTCCTTTGGTGGACTATTTTGAATAGGCTGAAGTAGATCAATCATAACTTTTTGCTTCGATGGCCAAATTAGATGAAACTAATTTCATTGAATAGAGGACTTTCAGAGCTTTATGTTGATATATAGTAGCTCACCCAGATCATTATGTACAACGAGTTATGATAGTTTGAAGTTAACCCTAAAATTCGCCTGGCCTCAGTATTTTTTTCCTGCACATTTACTATTTACCACTATTCATGGTTAGATCGGAATGATCATAACTCATCGCTCGAGTGTTCGTTTTGGATGATCCACATATCGTTGGAAAGATTATTCCATGCTCTACATGATGACGGATCGCATATCCAGAAATTCCATATAGAAAAATTATTAATCATGATAAAGAACAGAATTCAACACATTTTCGTCCGACATCTTAACGGAAAATTTTTTTTGGGCATCACATCATCTCCCTCTTGGAAAAATTCGTCCTCGAATATTGATAGGTAGGTCAAGAATACTATGAAAATGAGTATGTAAAGAAAAATCATATTGCCCAAACATATACTCCATTCTAGATTTTTTTTTGGATATCGTAGAAAACACACAAGCCAAGATAAATATAGCAACAAGGATTAAATCAAAAGAGAACAATACCTTTGACATGCTCAGGATTCGTAGGAAAGAGGTGGAGATATTTGGCGCGCATATCCCCTTTGGCTTCCGAAGTAGCACTCTCCACGGATTGATTTCGCCAAAGAACTTTAACCAAAGAAACTTCCTTGTTTCATAGCCTACGAACTTGAAAGTCAAAAACCTCAATCGGAATCTCTTCATATGAAAGACTATCTTGAATACCCGATCTTTTGGAAGGATCAATCACAACAAAATCACGAATAGACTTCTTACGCATAGAAACATAGAAAATCGGATGGACGTTAGATAACTCCGCAGGCAATTCAACCTTATACGCTACCTTCCCAATGCGATCCAAAATCTTATAGGGACCAATGTAATGGGGACTTAGTTTCCCTTTCTTTCCAAATCTCTTTACCCCTTTCATGGGTGAAACTTTCAAGTACACTAAATCACCAACATCAAATTCAAGGTCTTTCCTTCTTACATCTGCGTATGATTTTTTACGACTGTGTATCATAACTCATCGCTCGAGTCTCCATTTTTTATGATCCATATATCATTGAAAATCTTATTTGATGCTCTACGCGATGACGGGTCACATATCCAGAAATTCCACACAAAAAAATTATTAATCACAATAAAGAACAGAATTCTACACATTTTCGTTCGAGATCTTAATGAAAAATTTTTTTAGGGCATCACAATAATATCCCAAATTATGGCTTAGCAAGGAACAAACTTTAGTTAACTCTTCAACAACCAGAGCAGTATGCACAACTCTTGAAAGCTGTTGTACTTAAATTCTCTGAATTCTGTGATTTTAATCTGTTCCTTGAGGTTATCTTGAGAACATGCGGTAATACTATGCCGATAGCCTATTCAAATCGTTCTGTGTATTTTATTTTTAGCTTTATGCACTTTGTTGTCCATGATTTTGAAGAAAATTGGATCTTATCAAAAATCTTGAATTCTCAGAAAAATATTGTTGTCAATATTTTGTGAGTCGTATTTTTGGAGGCAAATCATTTTAGTTAGTCCAATTTTATTTTTACTAGAAGGAAGATCTTTGAAAGGATTCAGCTTTAATGACCCATGAGGCATATTTTTTGTCACAATATTTTACTTGGTCCTTTTTTTCTACCAAAAAAATATATATTTTTCTTACTGATGAGGATTTTGTTTGTAGAAAAACTCGGTGCAATATATAATACTAATTCTCTAAAGTATTTCTAAAACTTCCTTAGCACAAAAATCGTCAACTGCCTTCTTACCCTCCCGTCTTTTTATTTCAAATCTTTTCTCTCACACGCCACCTTTTTTCTCTTCCTTCATAATTACTTTATCTACCCTTCTCACTTCCCAACACTCCTCCACCCTTTTATCTTCAATCCTAACCCTTGGCTCTCCTCATTCATCCTATCTATTCCACTTCTCCTCTTCACATTATACTCATCCATTCTTTTTTTCTCTACTATGACAAAAACACGATCAATGGCTAATCTCTCCAAAACTACCCCTAACCTAAATTCCTCCAACTTTGACCCTGTCCTTCTCTCTAAAACCTCTGATGAAGCCTCTTATCACTCTATCCAGTCGACTATGTCTAAGAAATGCACCTCTTGTTGTCCCATGTCGTCCTCTAATAAAAAAAAAGCCTCTCCTCTAGAGTCTCTCTCTCCGAAGGACATCCATAAGTTCTAAACTCTCTCCCATAAGGAGAAGTTTCTTACTTTCAAGAATTGCTCAATTGTTTCTAGAAGAGTCATCAATCTCTCTTTCCTAAAGGAATCCCAATGCAATATCAGTCACTTTGTCAAATCTCAAGACTTGTCGATGATGCTTCACCTATGTGGCCTTGAAATATTTGAAGATCCCTTCCATATATTCTTCGCCAATCTTCGTCTTTACCCTAACAGTGGAGAACTGGAAGCTCTAGTTCTTAGTACTCGTATTATTCTAAATGACTTTTTATGTGAGAAAGTATTTGACACCAGATTCTCTGGCGTTATACCTTTCATGAATGACACCTGGCCTAAGAATTTTGCAGTCAGTTTTCATGAAGCAAAGAAGGCTGACACAGATCCTGAACAAACAACCCCACTTTTGGTCCTCTGTCCCTCAGTTTTTGCAATAGGATTTTGGCTCATATTATTGTAACCACCTTAATTCCTTGAAAGGGACTCTCAGTAATATGACTTGTAGAGATGTATCTGTTCTATACTGCCTGATCAAAAAGTAAAAAATCAATTGGAGTGCCTTGATTCATGAATACATGATGGAAAGTACAGTTGACTCTCATGCCTCTGCAAGTTTACCCTACAGTTTACTTATCACTCGGATTTTTATTCACTATGGAATTGATCTTTTAGCCTATTCAGTGGTAAAAGTCTTTGCCACCTATAATTCAAAGACCTTCGCAAGCATGGGATATGTTACGGTTGAAAAAGAATGGTGTAAAAAGGAATCTATCAATAGCCGAACTAACACTTCCAATGTAAGTAAACCTGTTCCTAAATCCATGTATTATGCAGATAAAAAGGATAAAGAAATCAAGATCAGGCTCACTACGATCGAGGAAGGAATAGACAACATCAAGGAGTCGACTTCCAAGCTACTGCAGCAAGGAAAAGAGACAGGTACCGACATAAGTAAAGTACGACTTTCCCTAGAAGGCTTTAAATAAGAAGGACTGAGATTGTTTAACAGGATGTTTTCTCAAGTTGAGTCCATCAAGTTTGAATTCTCTTCCTCCTCAAATGAACTTGCTATCACCGTTCATAACTCTTACTCCAACTTCACCAAGAGTGTGGATAAATCTTATGATTGCTTCTACTCTGACATGCACAACACTCTTACTTATTTCCTAGCCAAACGATGTTGAACTTCTTATACTCTAGCTTGTATAAAGATACTCATACTCCTTCTCTAACGTATTTTTGTTGCCACCTTAACTATGCATGTCTAGAACTATATGTTTTTTGGTTGTCATTTTTTTTGGCTTGTTTTCCTTTTTGTTTTGTTTTGTGGATGGGACTATTCTTTTTGCAATGTTTGCTCTGCCCTTTTTTATTCTGTCAAAAGGGGGATAAGTTGTGCAGTAATTGTATAAGCTAACTAGATAGGTGACAAAGGAAATAACTCAACCATCATTACATCAGAGCTAACTACAGCCACCAAGGCAGAAAGATAGGGGGAGCTAAACAAACAGGGAAGTCAACTGATGTTTAAGTTTGTCATTATCAAAAAGGGGGAGATTGTTAGTCTCCTAAGGTAACATTTTAATAATGACAAACTAACAAATGAATCTTTGCCAGAAAAAGGAAGCAAGACACCGGAAGATTGCTGATTGTAAAAGAATAAAAGAAACGAGATATTGAAGACCTCTCTAGGAAAGGAAGGACATCCAATCATAAGAAGATCACGACATTCAAACAAGCATAGAAAGCAAATTAATATCTTAGAAATAGAAGTAGAATCACCATCCCATAATCACGGCAGATTGGATCAGTCAGAAAATCAATCAAGATCTAAAACAAAGAAAAAAGGACACAATCGTCATATGGACATCAAGACTAAAAGGAAGGATAGGTTACAGAGATATCTGATATGGACGTGATCCAAAGTCGTATATGGATATATCAAATGGCTACTTTCCTCAATCAAGGAATCAATTTAAATCCTTGATTGAGAAGAAAGCTCTTGGAAGGATAGGTTTCATTATGAAATGTAGCAGCCGAAGACTATAAAAGAAGAAGACCGAAGACAAATAGTTTTCACGCAACTTCAAGGAGAAAATTCAAGGTATCTCATTCATAGTCTTACAAAGCTCTGTAACTTTAGTATATAATTGTTATATAAAAAGTAGGATCGAGTTGAATTTGTAACATCAACTGAAGCTGTGTCACAGGATCTAAAGAGCAAAATAAGTCTTTAGAACTTGTTTCCTATCATTTTACTCGAGCCAAACTTTCAACGATCTAAGTAAATTTTGAAACCCAAGAGGACTGGATGTAGGCACTACATTGGTGTGCCGAACCAGGATAAATTTTTGTGTTGTTACTTTACTTCTTATTATTTTATTTCTTAACTATTTTGAATTTAATCTATTTGTGAAGTATTCTGATCTACAGGCGAGTCGACTGTGAAAGGTCAGTAGTTGACTCACAGGAGAAAAATTTCAATTCACCTCCACTTGAATTTCAATACCCAGGTGTCGAAATATCAAGGCTAACCATCTGGTTAGCCAAAGACTGAACCTCTAAGTCCAAAGGCCGCTTCTGGGTCAAAAGATATGCCAAGCTACCCATGCTAGTCGACTTCCGACTCAAGGCATTTGCAACCACATAAGCCTTACCCAGATGATATAGAAAAGTCAAGCCATAATACTTAAGAAACTCAAGCCAACGTCGCTACCTCATAATAATATCTCGCTGGGTGAAGAAATACTAAAGGCTACGATGATTTGAAAAAATCTCACAACGAACTCCATACAAGTAGTGCCTCCACAACTTCAGAGCAAATACACCACACACAACTCCAAGTCATGGGTGGGGTAATTTCTCTCACGGAGATTCAACTAATTAGAAGCATACGCAATCACCTAATGCATCAACACAACACCTAACCCAAAATCTAAAGTATCACAAAAGAGGATAAACCCCACACCCTCCTTGGGCAAAGTAAAGATAGGACTTGAAGTCAACAAATCCTTGAGCTTTTGGAAGCTCGCCTTATAAGCATCAAACTACTGAAAGGAAATTTTCTTCTGAGTTAGTTTAGTAAAAGGAGCTATAATAGATAAAAAAAAACCCTCAACAAAACACCGATAGTAACCTACCAAACCAATAAAACTTTGAATCTCGGTAGGAGAAGTAGACCTAGACCAATCAAGAATTGCCGCAATCTTGGTTAAATCGACCATAATACTATTCCTGGTCACTATATGATCGAAGAAAGAAAAAGACTCCAATCAAAACTCATACTTGGAGAACTTAGCATACAACTACTCATCCCTCAATCTCTGAATCACCATCCATAAATGCTCCTCATGGTCGACCTCACTCTTGGAATAAACTAAGATAACATCTATAAATACAATAACAAAGGAGTCTAGATACGGTCGAAATACTAAATTTATCAACTCCATGAACACGACAGAGGCATTGGTCAATACAAAGGACATGATCAAGATCTCATAATGACAATACCAAGTTCGAAAAATGGTCTTTAGAATATCCGAAGCTCTAATCCTCAAGTGGTAATACCCAGATCTCAAATCAATCTTTGAGAAAACTAAAGCACCCTGAAGCTGATCGAACAAATCATCAATATGAGGAAGAGGATACTTATTCTTAATTGTCACTTTGTTTAACTATCGATAATCAATAGCCGTATGTATAGACCTATCATTTTTCTTTAAAAACAAGATAGGCGCACCTCAAGGTGATACGTTTGGTTGGATAAATCCTTATCCAACAACTCCTGTAACTGATCTTTCAATTCCATTAATTCTATTGAGGCCATCTTAGAAAAAAGAATGGAAATGGGCTTGGTGCCTGGCTCAACATCAATAGAAAAGTCAATATCATGATTCAAAGGCATATCAGGAAAATTCGTAAGAAAAATATCTATGAACTCATGGACAGTACTAAGAGAATACAAAGAAGAAAGTAAAACAACACTTATATTACAGATATAATCCAAATAAGACAAATATCCCCTCTCAACCAAGCGATGAGCTTGAAAGAAAGATACAACTCTCTTGGGACCCAAATAAAGCACACCTTTCCAAGCTATCCTTGGCACACCCGGTGATGCTAAGGTCATGATCTTAGCACAATAGTCTAGGACAACATGATAAGGAGATAACCAATCCATACTCGAAATGACATCAAAATCTACCACATCTAAGATAATCAGATCTTCCCAAGACTCGCACCTAACAAAAATACAACACAAGATTGGTATACTCAATCCACCACTAAAAAGTCTCTTATAGGGGTAGATACGTGGATACGCATAGCCATAAGCTCACGAAAAGCAAAACCCAAAGTAAAATATGCAGACACATAGGAGAAAGTTAACCCCGAATCAAATAGCACAAATGCAAATCTAGAAAAAATAGGGATGATACTTGAGATAACAACATCAAAAGCCTTTACCTATGATCTGGCGGGTATAACATAGCATTGTCGATGATCACTACCTGACTTAGTAGCCCTATGACCACTACCATGGGCGCCATTACTTATGACTCACGTACCTCTAGTAAAACCTCTATCTCTAAAATCTGATATATGAGTAGCTCTAAAAATAAGGCTAGGATAGTCTGTGGCCAATTGCCCAACCTCATCATACACAAAGCAACCTCTATAGCCTGACTAACTAAAGGGAGATGCGGTTGAGCTAGAACTACCACCCAAAGCTACTAAAATAAAGACTCACTACTTGAACCCTGTACGCTGCTTGAATTGGTCTACCATGATACCCACATAAACCTCTAGAATTTCTACCTCTATGAGTGTGACCTCTGAACGTTCCTTGATGATGCACCCTTTTGACACCTCTAGGTGACTAAACTCATCTCTTATTAGATCCCTCAAATTATATGACACAAACCTATCTAAAAAAACCCTCAATAAACTAATCCTAAGTCATCTTTGGAAAACTAAGAGGTCTGCAACTAACAAGTGACCTCCACCAATCCCTGGCTACTTCTCTTAACTGGTAAGTAGTGTAAGAAATCCTATGCGACTCAATCAAACCAAGGTTATACAACTTTTCATGACAATCAATCAAGAACTCATAGGCATTCTTGCCTCCAGCACCACTGAACTTAGGAGAACCCAAATGAGTGAATCTCTCAAACCCTCTAATCCTCAAAAAACATCATTGTACTTGCAATAATAGAAGACGTAATGAATCTGGTTGGTTGAGATCCCACCTGAGAAGGTAACATTGAAAAAGGCTGAACTTCTAACCTTGGAATACCATACTCAGATATGATAACTGAAAGGGGAACAACACTCGAAGTTTATTGGGCACCATAAGCAAATATCGATACCACTAAAGGATCTACACTCAAAATTGGAGAAACATTATAGGTAGGCTTTGGCACAAATAGAGGTATAATACTCGGAGCTGGAGGAACACTAGCTGTACTTAAAGGAGAACCCTCCAAATGGGTTAGCAAACAAATTAAGAACCCCTCACAGAATAGGGTGGAAGAAATTTATGGGATCGGGGTAGGACCTATATCTCTAGCATTCTTAACCCGAGGCTCAGGAGAGAGCACTCTAGTACTACTTATAGATAGGGCAGATCCTCATGCCTATCCACTACCTTGAGCCCGTCCAAGAATCGTAACTCACCCTTTAGACTGAGCCGTCTTCTTAAATGATAGCTCCACATCTCTAGCGTCATGGGATCTAGTCCTCACTATCTGTATAAAAAAGAGTGACTTACTATTTAGGACATATGGTATGAAAGATATGCACAATGTAGAATGAAATAAGGAAAACTTCCTAGAGATATCTTATAGCCTCTCGAAAATAGATATGAATATTTACGTACTGATCTGTGAGACTCTACTAGATATCCTATTATTACACTAATGAGACCAATGAAAACCTAGCTGCTCTGATACTAAATTTTCATGACCCAAAATTTAAGGATTGTGATGGCACTTGTCGTAGCAAGCCTTGACAAGTAAGCTAATCACCCAAACTGATATCAAATGTGAAATCAAAACCAAAACCTAAGGCAAGACTTCTAAAATAAAGTCGAATCACATAATTATTATAATAGCAGAAGTACATAACCAATAATACCATACAATATCCCAAAATCTAGTGTCACAGTATAAGAACCACTAAATACATCTGGAATGTCAAAGATATAATGAACTTCTAAAAAAGATCAAAATTTGTCTCAAAATACAAAAATAAGACACGAATAGATAGAAAGAGGTAGTAGAACAACTCTATAAGCATAGATCACTCGCTACCTCAAATATACCTCAGATACTGCCTGAATCAGCTACCCTGCGATACACTTTTACTTGGATCTGCATCAAAGAGGAGTAATAAAGGTGATTATGGTCTACTTGTACTCAATAGGCATCATAGGCCAACTGAGCCAAGAAGAAAATAAAGCATACAAAATACACACTATGGGCGCGTTGCCTACAATCATAAAATGTCCCAAACGATAGCCCACGCCATCTCTACTAACAATTCTACAATATACATATTTACTATACACAAATATGAAAAAGAAGCACAATATATATGTATACCAAATACAAGTATAAGAAAGAAGTATAATTAGATAGATGTCATATCAAGAACGTAAATACAACACAGAATGTACACAATAAATGAAATGCAATACACTAAAGATAATGATAAAGATGATGTGATACTCGAGGTTATCGCACAACCTCGGTCACCTACCAAGTTGTGCTTCCATGTAGGACCCATAGGGTGTTCACAACCCATATACAATCCAACATCCAATATCAATATCCATAACTCCTCTTTGGTACATCCATCAGTAGAGGATTTTAAAAGATATCACATTTTTTGTCAGAAAAAGTCGATATTACTAGTATTTCCATGGTGGTATCAATGTTTTATGAACGTGTCTGATATGAGGATGTAATGCTCATAATCAACCAACACGAGAATTTTTAAATCGAACAAATATACCAACCATGTAAGCCAAAATCCATTCAATGATCCAACCATCTATAAAACTAATGTAATACATAAGTCAATAGAGTAAAATGCACAATAATATGCCATTAATACCACATAAACTCCAATCTATACTTTTTCATCCGAAAATATATAATCAAATAAACATACTCAAGGCCAACAACATAATATAATACAAATCTTGAATGGTTGTAGAGGTCCATGACAGCGTCCTCCACCATTAGATCTCAAATATATGTAGAGATCTCGAATGATCCGTATGAAATTCATATGCAAATCTTGAATTGGATCTTAAATTACAACAATCAAACCTCGAATCCACAATGTTCTGCACTATCACATCTTGAATCCATAGGGCGTATAAGATAAGTTCTAGCCACAAGGAATTATGAGATTAAGAGATTAGTCAATGGAGTTGAAGATGATTATGTTAATGAAGATATATGAGAATGATCTATCTATTAATAGAGTTCAAAGATACATAAGAATGTTGTATCTGGTTAGAAAAGGACAAAAGAATACACCATACGATCCTTAACTAAATGTTGAAAAGATATGTAACTTACTGAATATTTGGTTACAAATACATAAAAAGAATGTGTTTTTTTGATAATCAACAAAAATCATATATCAGAATGCTTCTTGTGCTACAAATATATAAGACTTATGTAGCTGGATGTATGTCTGTCATATTATTACTTAAGAGTCATGTATCGATACTTACATATCAAATGATATATCGCGATTCTTAGCTATATATGGCCATAATGAATGAAAAAAATAAGATTTTACGTAAAAAAACAGTCGATATTTTTTATAATTAGTTTCTAAACTATTGATACTTATGAAAATTGCCTAAATTTATGAGTTAAGTTTTACCGTTAGAAAAATTTAAAACCAATTTCTGAACTCATTTGAGTTTGATAAGTGGGTTGCTACTAGGGCAAATTAATTAAGGGCGACAAAAAGTTTCAAAACTAAAAAAGAGTACACAAGTCTTAAATATTGAGTAGAAGTGACAATTTTAAGATTAGTGTTAATGACACTAATTTTAAAATCCTCAAGTTTAATTATTTACGCAAAGATCATTACACTATATTTACATAAATATCCCTACATCATCACCACCACTCCTCCTTTATACCCTTTTTATTGTCACTATCGCCTTCTCTTTCTCCACTATCACTATCATTATCATTGACACCTCTTCCAGATTCACCATTAGTTCCTCTCTCTATATAACTATTACCTATTTTTCTTCTTTCTCCTCCACCACCGTCAATATCAATATAGCAACAAATGTTACCTTCTCATTCGACGTCACCACCAGCACCACCACCTCTCTTTTTACCATAAATATTACTTTTTTGTGGGCTCCTCCTCCAACCACCCTTTTTTCAGAAATTAAGTAAGTATCGAAGTTGCTGTAGCAACAATCAAATTTGTTGTAGCAACAGTCGAAGTTGCTGTAGCAACAGTCGAAGTTGCGGTAGCAATAGTAGAAGTTGTTGTAGCAACAGTCGAAGTTGTTGTAGCAACAGTCAAAGTTGCAGAAACAACTTCGATAGTTGCTACAGTAACTTTGATAATTGCTATAACACAATAACTAATAGTAGTAATTGCAGTAATTAGCGTAACTGTTGTAGAAACTATGGTAGCTGCTGAAACAACTCTCGTAATTGTTGAATTTGATGAATTATTTCTTCATTCATTTTTAAAAGAAATTAAAAAATTTCTTTTCAAACTTCTCAATTTTTTAAAAAATAGTCCATAAAGACTAAAAAGGGAAAAAGAACGAAATGAAAAGAGAAAGAAAAAGAAAAAGATGGAAAATAAGAAAATCTAGAGAGGAAAAAATAAAAAAAAAAGATGGGGAGAAAGAAATTTGGAGAGAAAGAAAAAAAAAGAGTAAAGATAAGAAAGGGGTAAATTCTAAAATTTGAAATTTGGAGTTGGAGGACATTTTAAAAAATTTAAATTTTTTAAAAAATTACACTTTACACCCCAAATAACTTAATCAAGAGTTTAAATAAAATTTGATATTAACTGGTCAAATTAATCACCATTTTTAATTTAAAAACTTTTTTTTCATCTCCCACCTAATTTTTTCTTGTAACTAGGTAAAAGGGTGATTTGAAATCATTGTAACCATGGAAAATTAATTAAGGGTGACAAAAAAGTTTCAAAACTAAAAAAGAGTGACACAAGTCTTAAATATTGAGTAGAGGTGACAATTTTAAGATTAGTGTTAATGACACTAATTTTAAAACCCTCAAGTATTATTATTTACACAAAGATTCATACATTATATTTACACAAGGATACCTACACCATCACCACCACTCCTCCTCCACACCCTTTTTCTTGCCGCCCGTCGCCGCCACCTTCTCTTCCTCCACTATCACTATCACTACCATTGTCACCTCATCCAGATTCACTATTATTTCCTCCTTCTACATAACTATCACCTATTTTTCTTCTTTTTACTCTACCACCATCACTATCAACACCACAACAAATGGGATCTTCTAATTCAGCGTCACCACCAGCATTGTAATACCCCATACTTTTTCCTAGCTAATTTTATCTCAAGAATGTCTAGTATTAACTTCTAAATTGAATGATGGTTATTCCATGAGAAATTTTCAATATTTTCATTTTTTGTCATATGGAGAATTCAATAAGCTTTCCATCGATATAAAATTCGCCCAAATCTGATAATTGGGATAGAAGTTACGACTATTTAAAGTTCCCATCAAAAAACAGTGCCATATAAGTCAGTGGCGCGTCGTACCACAAGAGGAAATGGCATTTGGAAAATTCCAATAGGGGTCCGCAATTATGGCGCGTCGCGCTAGGGCCCAAATTAAGAATTGTCCATTTTTCAGTGCCTCAGCGTGATTTTCCCTGCATTGCGCCAAAGTTTCAGGTCACAAAGGAAGTGGCAACGTGATGTCCCCGCGTTGCGCCATCCCTCAATTTCGTAATTATCAAAAACTAGTGACACAGTGCGATAGTGCCACATCATGCTAAAGGTCTATTTCGGAAAATATTTATAATTTAAAAGACGCATCCAAGGGTTAAAAAGGTCAATTTCCTACCACTATTTAAATCCAATAACACGTGATTTAGCTATTCTTCACCCAAAATATACTATTTTCTCTCAAGTTTCTCTCAAGAACAAGCTAGGGTTTCTGTTGGGGATTTAAATTCAAGAAGATTTCACCATCAATCCTTATAAAATCATGAACTAAGGTATGCATAGTGTTCATTCATGGACTCCTTTCGTCCATGAAGCCCAAGAATCCTTTTTTCTAAATTCGAGTTAATGGATTTTCTTATGAATTTCATAATTGGGCTGCTCTTATTCATGTGGATAATGAGAAATTGAATTCAACTCCATGTTGGGTAATAAATTCTATGTGTGATAAATTATTATAGATATAGATTCATGTAAACCTATGACTAAACCCTTGAATAATGAAATTAGAAATGAACCACAATGTATATTTATCATACAATGATGTTTACATGTACTATGCCTATAATCTATTTGACTAAATGCCTAAATGAAGGGAAAATGCCTAAATAGCATGATACAATGAAATCCCCATGTTTGTTCAAGTTTATGCCTATCACACATTTGATGAAATGCTTCTATAAATGTGGTATGGACTATGGTGTTAGTTATTTATTCAAGTAAGTTATGCTTGGTCAGTTTTCTTCCATCGAGTCCTGGGGGTACTTGTACCCAAAACATTAGTTGTATGCCTAGAGCCCATATCATGTTTTCACGATACTCTCAGTCAAGCTATGAATCCTTAGACTACAAACAGTCTTATGACTCAGGAAATCTCCATGATCTTATGAACTCAGTCAATTGTCAGATATCAGTAGTATTTTGTCAGTTAACAGAATTCAGTAATTTAGCCCATGTTCAGTTCAGTAAATCATGTTCAGAGTCTACTCAGATGGGAGTAGAAATTAGCACCGACTGAACCTAAGGATGGGAAAACACACTATCATATGAGGGTGTGATTCTTAGAAGTCATCCTTGTGTTCTAGAACTATGTAGCCAGCATAGGTTGAGACATCAATACTGTCCGATGAGGGTTGATGAGGTGGATAAGCACTATTACATAAGGCCCCCACCATTCTCATATAGGGGACACTATCAGATGAGGGTCACCCACAGCTTGTCTTTACCAGTGGTACAGTATTGACACCCTTCCAATTGGAGTTACAGATTGGACCGAAACTCAGCCATAATGGCATATCAGGGGCATGTCAATTAGATAACTATTTCCCACAGTTTCATGTTACAGAATCAGGACTGTCAGATACAGTCAATCAGTCTTAGTAATAGAACTAAGATAGTTATTCAGATTTCAGGATTGTCAAATACAGTCAACTCAGATATAGTATGGAACTCAATAGTTCCATCAGATTTAGGACTGTCAAATACAGTCACTCATGTTATCAGTTATATTCAGATTTAGTAATCATGTTATCATAGTATTAATGTCAGTTGTTATGTCTCATGCATGTATTCTCACTCTCATGATAGTTAGTCAGTTATTATTATTGTTCACACATATGAACCTCATGCATTCAGCCTACCTCATATGCATACTAGTACATTCAAAGTACTGACGCATTTGTGCTATGGTGTCTTATACCATAGGTTCAGAAACACCAGCTCCAAAGCAATAGTAGATTCTAGATATCCGCAGACAGAGTTAGAAGTGAGTTTTCATCTTTCGAGGACATGGTTATTTCCCTATTATCTTATTAATCAGTTTATTAGTTGGAGTTAGTTTGATAAGGATGTCTCTAAATATATTGGAGTAGGGTGGATGAAGTAGAAGCTCACTTCAGGAGTGTTGTGTGATAAGAAAGTTCCCCTTAAGCTTAAAGGAAAATTCTACAGAGTGGCAGTCCATCCGATCATTCTGTATGGAGCGGAGTGTTGGCCAGTCAAGAACTCCCATATCCAAAAACTGAAGGCGGCAAAAATGAGAATATTGTGATGGATATGGACTTACTATAGGGGATAGATTTAGGAATGTGCCTATTCAAGAGAAGGTGGGAGTGGCTTCAGTGGAGGATAAAATACGAGAAGAAAGGTTGAGATAGTTTGGCATATGATGAGGAGAGGCATGGATGCCCCAGTTTATAGGTGTGAGAGGCTGGCCTTAGATGGATTTAATAGAAGTAGAGGTAGGCCAAAAAAATATTAAAGGGAGGTGATTAGACATAACATAGAGCAGCTGCAGCTCACTGAGGAGATGACCTTAGACAGGAAGGTGTGGAGGTTGTGGATTAGGGTAGAAGGTTAGGGTGAGTGTATGGATTATGTATAGGTGTTAGGAGAGTGATTATGTATTCGAAAAGTAATCCCAGACATGTGTCCTTGAGTAAGAGACTTTAGCCAGGTAAGTTCGGGTGGGGTAGGTAAGTGGGTGTCCTAGTTCTTATTTCTTATTTCGTATTGCTTGTATTTATCTTATTTCATACTTCACTAATATTTATTTCTATTATTTCTTATGTCAGCATGCCAACCTTTCCTGTTGCATATTCCAATACGATCTTGGTGTATTATTCGAGATTCTGAGCCAGGGGTCTATCGGAAATAGCCTCTCTACTTCTTTGAAGGTAGTGGTATGAACTGCGTACATCTTACCCTCCCTAGACCTCACTTTATGGGAATACACTAGGCCTATTATTATTGTTGTTGTTGTAGTTGGAGTTAGTTGGGGACATGTCCTATCAACTCCTTACTCAAACAGTTCAGTCAGTTAGAGGCTTTCTAGAATATCATATTTCAGACTTTAGTATGTTCAGTTTTGTTTTGGGTATTCAATTACCCCACACAGATGTTATATCATTCAGATCATGTTTAGTATTGAATCTTATGGTCTTTCAGTGCATGTTTCCACATTATTATGTCATATTATGTAGTGTATAGATACAGATATCAGTCATGGGTTAGCTTGTGGTCGTTCGGGGTCATGAGCAATGTGTAGCATTTTGAGTACTAGGCTTGGGGCATTACAAACTTGGTATCAGAGCCTAAGGTTTAATAGAGTTTTAGGAAGTCTGAAAGCCGCATCTAGTAGAGTCTTGTACATGGCTGTGTTGTGTGCCACATTTATGTACAAGAGGCTATAAGATGTTTTAGGAATAGTTTCCCTTCTTTCGGTATTCATGTCATGCCAGTGAGCATAATCTTAAGTCAATCTCTTAGTTTAATCTATTTCTCCCTTTCTTATATAGAACATGCCTCCTAAAAAAAGAAACGAAAATCAGTCAGCCCCTCAGCCCGAAGATCCTTTGGGCGATCATGTTTCTCATGCAGAGTTTAGGTTCACATTTACTACTCTTGCTCAGTCAGTTGCCGCTCAAAATGAATGGCTAATAGTTATTCCGACCATCCCAGTGGCCAATTCAGCCACAACTAAGATTGGGGACTTTACCCGAATGAATCCTTCATCCTTACTCAGGTCTAAGGTAGGTGAGGACCCTCAGGAATTCATTAATCAGGTTTAAAAGGTGATAAACATCATGGGGGTGACTACTATTGAGAGTGCTGAGCTAGCTGTATATCAATTGCAAGATGTGGCTCATACTTGGTTCAAACAGTAAAAGGCAGAGAGGTCAGATGGTGCAGGTCTTATAGAGTGGGAGGAGTTTGTCACTGCATTCTTAGAGAGATTCTTTCCCCAAGAGCTTAGAGAGGCTAAGGTTCTAGAATTCATCAACCTCAGGCAGGGCAATATGACGGTGAAAGAGTATTCTCTTAAGTTTACTGAATTAGCCAGATATGACCCTCATGTAGTTGCAGACAACAAAACTAATATGAGTAAGTTCGCTTCAGGGGTAAATGATAGCATGGTAAATGATAGCAAATCTGTCATGCTGAATAGTGACATGACTTTAGCTAGGCTTATGACTCATGATCAGCAGATAGAGGAGCAGAAAATTAAGCAGGGGGAGAAGCAGAATAAGAGAGCGAAGACAAGTAGTTTCAAATTCGCTCAGCCAAAATTAGAAGGAGGAAATCATTCCCAGTTTCATCCTAAGTCATCAGTTCCAGCCTCTTCTTCAGCCAGTGCTCCAGTTCCTAAGTTCGGGGGGGTAACAGAGATAGAGTGCTAGGCTCTAGGTCTTAGGGTAGTATTAGAAATGCCCGAACTAATCCTCTTTGTCAGACTTGTGGTAAGAACCACAAGGGTGATTGTAGAGCGGGTACCGATGTCTGTTTCCGTTGTGGCAAGCTAAGCCACAGAGTCAGAGACTGCCCTCAGTCAGGTTATCAGAGTCATCTCCGCTCCCCAGCTCAGTCTGGTTGCCCAAATCAAAAGGGTACCACCACCAGTGCTACTAGTGGGTAACACCCAAACAAACTTTATGCTCTCCAGTCCCGACAAGATTAGGAAAATTCTCCTGATATGGTTATTGGTACATTACAAATCTTTCATATGCATGTTTATGCTTTGCTAGATCCAGGTGCTTACTTGTCTTTTGTTACTCCCTATATAGCAGTTGATTTTGGAGTCAGTCCCAAAATTCTAGTAGATCCTTTTTCAGTCGCTACGGTAGTGGGTAAAACTATCATAACCCAACAGGTATACAGGAACTGCCCGATTATGATATTTTAGAAAGTCACTTTAGCAGACTTAATTGAATTAGAGATGACTGATTTTGATGTCATTCTTGACATGGATTAGCTTCACTCCTGCTATGCCACAGTCGATTGCAGAAATAGAATAGTCCAGTTTTAGTTCCCAAATGAACCCATTCTTGAGTGGAAGGGTAGTACTTCAGCGTTTAGAGGCCAGCTTATTTCCTACCTTAGGGCAAGGAAATAATATCTAAGGGATGTGTCTATCATCTTGTTCATGTTAAGGATTCCAGTTTTGAAACTCCCAGTCTTGAATCTGTTCAAGTTGTGAATGAATATTCAGATGTCTTTCCCAAAGATCTTCCAGGAATTTCTCCCGAAAGGGAAATAGACTTCAGCATTGATCTTCTTCTAGATACTTAGCCTATCTCTATTTTGTCATATAGAATGGAACCAGTAAAACTCAGAGAATTGAAAGAACAGTTGAAAGATCTCCTAGATAAGGGATTCATCAGGCCCAGTATTTCCCCGTGGGGCGCGCCAGTCTTATTCGTGCACAAAAAAGACGGTTTTCTCAGAATGTGCATAGACTGTCGTCAACTTAATAAGGTCATGGTCAAGAACAAGTATCCTCTTTCCAGAATTGATGACTTATTTGATTAACTTCAGGGTGCCAGTTATTTCTCTAAGATAGACCTTAGATCCGACTATCATTATCTCAGAGTTGGGGAATATGATATTCCGAAAATAGCTTTCCATACTCGGTATGGTCATTTCGAATTCTTAGATATGTCCTTTGGTCTTACCAATGCCCCAGCAGCTTTTATAGGCTTGATAAACCGTGTGTTCAAGTAGTACTTGGACATGTTCATGATAGTCTTCATAGATGATATTCTGATCTATTCCCACAGTGAACATGATCATGCAGACCATCTCAGAACAGTACTTCAGACTCTCAGAGATCATCAGCTATTTACCAAATTCAGTAAGCATGAATTTTGGCTAAGGTCAGTAGCATTCCTTGTTCATATCATTTCTGGTGATGGCGTTAGAGTTGATCCTTAAAATACCGAAGCAGTAAAAAACTAGCCCAAACCTGTCTCTCAATTAGATATCAGGAGTTTTTTGAGTTTGTCTGGCTATTGCAAATGGTTTGTTAAGGGATTTTCTTCTATTGCGTCCCCTATGTCCAGATTGACTCAGAAAAAAGTCAAGTTTCAGTTGTTAGATCCTTAAGAGAAGAGTTTTCAAAAGTTGAAGACTCGACTCACCTCAGTTGCAGTATTAGCTTTTCCAGATGGTCTAGATAGTTTCGTAGTGTATTGTGATACATCCAGAGTAGGTTTAGGTTGTGCCCTCATGCAGAATGGTAAGGTCATAGCTTACGCCTCCAGACAGCTTAAGCCCCA
The DNA here is from genome assembly GCF_002878395.1 of Capsicum annuum. Classification (NCBI taxonomy): domain Eukaryota; kingdom Viridiplantae; phylum Streptophyta; class Magnoliopsida; order Solanales; family Solanaceae; genus Capsicum; species Capsicum annuum. Next base: position 87,109,744 of record NC_061116.1, on the reverse strand, counting down.
TGAGGGGAATTATCCTACTCATGATCTTGAGTTAGCAACCGTAGTCTTTGCCTTGAAAATTTAGAGGCATTATCTATACGGTGTTTATGTAGATGTGTTCACTAATCATAAAAGTCTTTAGTATGTTTTTTCTCAGAAAGAAATCTTCATCAAAGAAGGTGGTTAGAGCTCTTGAAATATTATGACATGAGTGTCCTTTATCATCCGGGCAAGGCCAATGTAGTGGCCGACGCTCTTATTAGACTATCCATGGGTAGTGTTTCTTATGTTGAAGATAGTAGGAAGAAGTTAGCTCAGGAAGTTCATCAGCTTTCCAGACTAAGCATTCGCTTAGTCGATATAGAAGAAGGTGATATATGGGTTCAGATTTGTTCAGAATCATCTCTATTTTCTAGGGTAAAAAAAAGCAAGATAGAGATCCCAGCCTTGTCATGTTGAAAGAGTCAGTCCAGGATCAGAAAATAGAGGTTTTCTCCCAAGGGGGAGATGGTGTCCTTCATTGTCAGGGTCGTCTCTGTGTTCCAAGTGTAGATGATTTTAGGTAGCAAATTCTTGCCAAAGTACATGGTGTACGCTACTCTATTCATCTAGGGGCCACAAAGATGTACAGCGACATGCAGGAAATCTATTGGTTGAGTGGGATGAAAAGAGACGTTATAGAGTTTTTAGCTAAGTACTCTATATGTCAGCAGGTTAATATAGAGCATCAAAAGCCTAGTCGGTCCATACAGGAGTTCAGTAGTCCTACTTGGAAGTGGGAAGTTGTGAACATGGACTTTATGATGGGTTTTCCTCGAACTCATCACCAACATAATTCAGTCTGGGTCATTGTAGGCAAAATGACCAAATTAGCTCATTTACTTTCAGTTCATACCTCTTATTCAACCGAGGATTACGCCAAACTCTACATCAAGGAGTTGGTCAGATTGCACAGAGTTCCGTTGTCCATTATCTAAGACAGAGATACCCAATTCACCTCTCATTTCTGGAAAGCATTCCAAAAGGGTCTTGGTACCCAAGTTTATCTTAGTTCAACCTTTCATCCTTAGACAGATGGACAAGAAGAAAGGACCATTCAGACATTAGAATATATGGTAAGGGCATGTGCAATTGATTTTAAGGGAAGTTGGGATGACCACTTACCTTTGATTGAGTTTGCATACAATAACAGCTATCATTCCAGTATTCAGATGGCTCTATTCGAAGCTCTCTATGATAGGAGATGTAGATCTCCAATTGGTTGGTTTGAAGTTAGTGAGGCCTCAGTCATAGGTCCTAACTTGGTATTTGACGCCTTAGAAAAAGTTCAGTTGATTAGAGAAAGACTCTAGGTTGCTCAGAGCCGATAGAAGTCTTATGCAGATGTTTGTAGAAAATATCTCGAGTTTGAGATTGGTGATCATGTCTATCTAAAGATCTCTACCATGAAGCGAGTGAAGAGATTTGGCAAGAAGGGAAAGCTCCGTCCCTGATATGCTGGTCCCTTCAAGATTCTCAGTCGCTTTGGCAACGTAGCCTATGAGCTTGAATTGCCTTTAGATCTAGCCTCGGTTCATCCAGTATTTCATGTCTCTTTGCTCAAGAAGTGCATAGGTGACCCATCAATTGTAGTCCCTATTCAAAGCATTGATGTCGAGAACACTCTCTCTTATGAAAAGATTCCAGTCAAAATCTTAGACTATCAGGCTCGTAGATTAAGTAACAAAGAAGTCCCTCTAGTTAAGGTTCTTTGGCGAAATCAGTCTGTCGAGGGAGCTACTTGGGAAGCAGAGGCAGACATGCGTACCAAGTATCCTCATCTCTTCTTCGCCAACTCAGATCAAGCTCAAGGTAACAGTTTCCTTAAGCTTACTCAGTTTCATGTTCAGTGTTCATCACAAACTTGGTGTGCAGTTTCATGCTCATGCTCCCATTATAAACTTGGTATAAAGTACCATTGCATATTCAATCATGCACTCATGTATCAGTTCAGGTATGTAATTATGCATCAGACATGCATTCTCATTGTGAGAAACTTAGTTCCTCAAAACACTCAGTCATACATTTATGAATCAGTTACATATGCATCAGATATGCATGTTCAGTATTATATGTTCAGTTTGTCAATCATGTCAGTCAAGAGATCATGTTCCAGTTATTCATGTTCAATATGTACATCAGTTGTTTTTTCTCCCCTCTCATTCAGTCTCATTCGAGGACGAATATTCTTAAGGGGGAGATATTATAATACCCCATAATTTTTCCTAGCTAATTTCATCTTAAGAATTTCTAGTATTAGATTTTAAATTGAATGACCGTTATTCCATGAGGAATTTTCAATATTTTCACTTTTTTTCATATGGAGAATTCAATAAGATTTCCATCGATATAAGATTTGCCCAAATATGATAATCGGGTTAGAAGTTACGACTATTTAAAGTTCCCATCGAAAAACAATGCCATTTTAGTCAGTGGCGCGCTGCGCCACAAGAGGAAATGACATTTGGAAAATTCCAGTAGGGGTTCGCAATTATGGCGCATCGTGCTAGGGCCCAAATTCAGAATTGTCCATTTTTTAGTGCCTCAACGCAATTTTCCCCATGTCGCACCAAAGTTCTAGGTCACAAAGAAAGTGGCAACGCGATGGCTCCGCGTCGCGCCATCCCTCAATTTTCTAATTGTCAAAAACCAGTGACACGGTACAATAGTGCCGCATCACGCTAAAGGTCCAGTTTGGGAAATATTTACAATTTTAAAAGATGCATTCAAGGGTTAAAAAGGTCAATTTCCTACCTCTATTTAAACCCAATAACACGTGATTTAGCTATTCTTCACCCAAAATATACTAGTTTCTCTCAAGTTTATCTCAAGAACAAGATAGAGTTTCTGTTGGGGATTCGAATTCAAGAAGATTTCACCATCAATCCTTATGAAATCATGAACTAATGTATGCATAGTGTTCATTCATGGACTCCTTTCGTCCATTAAGCCCAAAAATCCTTTTTTCTAAATTCAAATTTATAGATTTTCTTATGAATTTCATAATTGGGATGCTCTTGTTCATGTGGATAATGAGAAATTGAATTCTACTCCCTGTTAGGTGATAAATTCTATGTGGGTTAAATTATTATAGATATAGATTCATGCAAACCTATGACTAAACCTTTGAATGATGAAATTAGAATTGAACCATAATGTATATTTATTGTACAATGATGTTTACATGTGCTATGCCTACAATTTGTTTGATTAAATTCCTAAATGAAGGAAAAGTGTCTAATTGCATGATACCATGAAATCCCCATGTGTGTTTAAGTTTATGCCTATCACACGTTTGATAAAATGCTTCTATAAATGTGGTATGGACTATGGTGTTAGTTATATGTTCAAGTAAGTTATGCTTGGTCAGTTTTCTTCCATCGAGCCCTGGGGGTACTTGTACCCGAAACATTAGTTGTGTGCCTAGAGCCCATGTCATGTTTTCACGATACTCTCAGTCAAGGTATAAATTCTTAGACTTTAAACAGTCTTATGACTCAGAAAATCTCCATGATCTCATGAACTCAGTCAGTTGTTAGATATCAGTAGTATTTTGTCAGTCAACGGAATTCAATAATTCAACCCATGTTCAGTTCAGTAAATCATGTTCAGAGTCTAATCAGATGGGAGTAGGAATTAGCACCGAGTAAACCCAAGGATCGGAACACACACTATCAGATGAGGGTGTGATTCGTAGAAGTCATCCTTTCATTCAAGAACTATGTAGACAGCATAGGTTGAGACATCAATACTGTCCGATGAGGGTTGATGAGGTGGATAAGCACTATTAGATAAGGGCCCACCGTTCTCGTATAGAGGACACTATCAGATAAGGGTCGCCCACAGCTTGTCCTTACTCATCGTGCGATATTGATATCCTTCCAATTGGGATTACAGAATGGACCCTAACTGTAATGCCCCAAGATCACATCCCAAGACGTCACACAGTGCTTAAGGCCACACGCGGCCTCAAGCTAACCCTTTGAGCCTGTCATCACTTTTATAACTCATTATGACAATAATCAAGCTGTAATAAGGAAAAATAATCATGTCATGAACATACTGGAATATGAAGAAATACTATCCTGTACAATTAAAATACCGAAGTTCTGTATATACTGGTACTCTAGTCTGACAAAGCCTCTACTACATAAGACTGAGGAGCTATTGGGACAGATCCTCAACTGACCCGTACTGAACTGGAAATAAACAACCATCTACTATCAAGACAAAAATCAGGAACATAGGTCCTCAAACCATAAGGACTCACCAACTGTACAAATGTACATGGAGGTACTCAAAGATCACTGTCACTACTGAGACTGAGCACCTGAACCTACTGCACGAGAAAATGTAGAACACAGAAGAGTATGAGAATCAGTACTTGGGAATGTACTGAGTATGTGAAAGTGCAGGCAACATTTAAATAATATCATAAATGTATAAGAAAATCATGCATGCTGATAATAATGACTCTCATCGCTTGAGTTACCCGAAATATATTTTCCATAAATCATCAATAATAACATATGCTTCATAAATCTCATAAACCATTGGACTCAACTCAAACACTTTGACTCATGACTTAGAGTGACTTAGTAACTCATGGAACTTGGACTATTATGGACTTGGGAGTTTCTTAGAACCGACATAAACCATGTGAGCTTACATGGAGTCCAACGTCTTGCCCACATTGGGGAGAGATGTTCTATTCTTGCTATCAGAGTAAAACCTTAACTTTAGTGATCACTGTCTTGGCCTTTGGCCCTTAATCTTAATCCTATGGTTGCACATAGTTCTGGGGAAGTAGGATGCGCTGAACCCATACTTCCTGCTCGGTGCTTAATACTACTCCTAGACTTAAGCTCAGAACGCGTTAGGAAATCCACCTTAATAAACTCAAGGGTCTATCATGAAGACCAAAATATAAATATATATCTCACTTGTAAATCATAATCAACTTGTGGATTTCTAACTCGCCTAAATATCAAAATAATCTTTCTCATCATCAAGTACACTTGCTTATCAAATCATATCAAGTATCAAATCTTTCAGAAAATATTATAGAACTCGTTCTTGACTCTCAAGCTCAGTATCAATATATATTCAATAGACAAACTTCTCATGGAAAAATATAAATCATGACACTTATCATAAATCACTTAGAAATTATCATTTCATGATAACAATATACAACTCATGACATAAATTCTTAATTTAAGAAATAAGACAATGAAGTAGTCATATGTGTCAATCTTGTATAGCTCAAATCTCATAAATCCTTGATAAAGTAATTTGGGTGTAAACCCAAATTACTTTATCAAGGATTTATGAGATTTGAGCTATACAAGATTGAC
>NC_061116.1:87076773-87101369 GCF_002878395.1 Capsicum annuum | reverse complement strand
CCCCCAGACCCCACTAGGTGGGAATACACTGGGTTTGTTGTTGTTGTAATACACTGGGTTTGTTGTTGTTGTTGTTGTATCCCACATGCTGCAGGCATTTTGCTTATCTTCTAGAATGCTTTATGCTGTTAAGCTGGTCATGCATTCACTTTCTAAGACCTAATATCACAATATGGGGGTGGGGGTGTAACAAGGAGATGAAACATCTTTGTTTTCATCTCAACTTTTGCTTCAGAATGCTTGATCTTTTCCAACTTTGGTTGGGGTAAGGTGTGGTGTTTCTTATCTCCAGTTTTCAGATAATACTACATTTCCCTCTTAAACCATGTGCTATGATTCAATTGTATGCTCGTTGATGATTGAATTTTGAACTTAGATTGATTATCATTTGTAAAAATAATTGGGGTAGTGTTGATGTTTGTAATGACATTATTTAAGCTTTTTGAGTCTGTTAACTTGTCTCAGTGTCGATGACGGATCAGTTATTTTTGAACACGGTCAATGAGTACTCGCGTATGAACATGGTGACTGAGAGAATTTAGTCTCATCCAAGCAAACTGATATCCTCTCTGCTACTCGTCTTAGTTAGGTCTTTTTGGGTATGGATATGATTAAGCACCTGAAATGACCTTTATATGGAAATGGATGGATTATGAAGTGGAGTAACTGCTTATTAGTCAGGTGGTACCTTATAGAAAATTAGTTGGGTGGGTTGTCCTTAAGAGGAAGGAGGGTAAGGTCCAGAAAGGTTGTTGTTTGAGGAAATTTCTTGTTGGAAAATAGTTTTGAGGCTCCCTATTGGGAACTCTATTTTCTTAAAATGATTGATAACAAGTTTGTCCTTCAAGAAAAATGATTGTTAACAAGTTTGGCCTTCAGCAAATAGGATTTGAAGGTATCTTCTTATAGTTCATTGTAGTTAATATGCATACATTTCCCCGGTTTTCTCTTTATTGCTCATATTATTGACGCTGAAAAACGTGTATTTTTCTGCAAAAGCATTTCTTTTACCTTATTTATGAAAGGGAGTTTGGTTACTTCCTAATAGCCTTTTCATGTTTTTGTTGTACAGCTAGTTCACATTGCTTTTACACTTCTTCATTAGGAGAAAGATTTCTGTGCCTTGAACTTCTATCTCTTACTTGATTTGAAGGACATAGGTGTTGAGGATTTTGCGGGTCTACAAGTCATGGGTTTGTTCACTCAAATCTTTTTGCCTCTCATCTTACCTGCCTCTTTACCCTTCTGCCCCCTGCCCCAAAAAAATAAAAAGGAAAAGAGAAAAGGAGAGAGGAAATCTTTTTTTCCTCTCAGCTTAGCTAGCACTAAGTCTTAGAGTCTTACTTTTCTTTCATAGGAAAGCTATAGTTAGTTTGAAGAACTTACATGGTTTTCTGGTTAGGGTGGTTCTATTCTAGTATCTATGTTAATGACCTCCACCAGACCAAATAGTGCTGCTTTCTTGATCTGTTCACTGTGTGTCATACTCATACTGAGAACTTGCTAGATTAGTTGCTGTACAGTTCCTCTTACTTGAATGCCACAAAATATGTTTCCTCCACTTAGTTAAGCGGTTTGTTTCTTAGATGTGGATGGTTTTTTTGTCATTACATATTCAGTGCTAGAATTTTAGGATATTTGGATTGACCGAAATGATTCAATATATGAAAGAGCATCACTTGCTTCCTGTATGGCATAGTGTGAAACCTTTCTTCTTTTTCTTTTTTAGTAAACGCAGAGAGATTTTGTAACACCATGGTCTGAAGCAGAGATGTCAAGCTTAAAATCTGCATGAACTAACTAATCTCTCAATGTGATGTCGTGTATTTGAGTCATTCAAGATAGACATCATTCAGGATAGAAATATTAAGGAAAAGTTTTGAACTTCTTTATTAAGTGATTAATTTGATCATCTGAAAGTCATTGTGAGTGCGCGGTGTGACTGAACAAAGCTTTGCTTAAACCTGAGATATTGAAGTTAGGATATGAATTGGTAACATGAGTATGGTTTAGCTCGTTCTTGTTCTTGAATGGAGGTTTATTTGGATCATAAATTGCGGTGATGCTCAGCTAGGCATTGTTTTTACAAGGATAGAATTTGACTTCTGAAATATTAAGGACAAGTTTTGACCTTCTTAATTAAGTGATTAATTTGAACATCTTAAATTCATTGTGTGAGCGAGTGGTGTAGACAGATGAAAAGAGATCAGTTAACATATTTGCCCCTGTTTGGACCCCGGGACCCTGGTAGCAATGGTTCTCATCCCACTTCAGTGACCATTTAGCCACATCCTTAGGTGCTATATGATATCACTCGTGTGTCGTTAATAAACCACACCAGTAAGGAGTTTCCACTTTTTTCCTTCTTGTTTCAGACAACACTTCTCATGCATGCTTGACCTCACTGTTATGGGCTGTTTGGCATTGCTACCAAAATAGTTTATCTCTAATAAATGAATGAGACTTGTTTACATAGGGGACCGAGGGATGCTGTTCTGATGTTTGGGATCACAAATTTCTGTACTATGTCGATTGCTAAGAATCATAATCGTGCTGCTAGAGTTAGTAAATATCATGTTATGTCCACAACTTATCAGAATGATTATCAAATTCCATTTACATGTGAATACAACGACAACAACATAGCCAGCAATATGCAATATTTTAGTTGATGTTATTCATGAGCAGTTTTATATGAACTTGCAGATAATCCACATTGGGAAAGTTATGACGTAGTTTTCTTTCGAAGGGGTTAGTGGTGTGACATCCTTCTTAGAAGCACAAGTTCAAACTTAGTAGTTGCATGGGTAGAATTATGAAGTTCAGTTTTCGTCTTTAAGTTTATATTCTGATCATATAAATTAGTGTAACAAAGTACATTACAGTTTCAAAAAGATAAAAATTAAAATTAGTGTAACAAAGTTTCTTCCCTGCCCTTTCATAAAAGTTAATCAGAACGTTTAGTAGCTTTCGCCATGTTTTGTAATTGTAAAAGAAACATCTCATACAAGTATTCTCCATTATTGCTTACTCCTTTGTCTCCAAATGTCTTCCCTCCAGAGTTCCATGCAGATCTGGTATCTGCTCAACACCTATGCAAGTCACATCTTCCCAGTTGATTTTCAGTGAGATCTTTCCTCTTCCATTAGTGAAGGCCATGCTCTATCCTGGTGCAGTTGCTAATGGCTTAATGACAAGCAGGACAGTTCCAAGCTGGGATAATCTGCTAAACGTCTACAACCTGATTAATGTGAAGGAGGCCTCAGCTGTAACTGACCTCCAACGCTTGGAGGTTTGCCCTTAAATCTATGTTTCTCATTTTATGAGTACTATAAGGTTGTGATCTCTCTACACACACTGACAGGCAGGATCTGGCCATATTTGTTATGATATAGATTATTAAAAGTATTGAAGCTGGTTGTTTGAGGTTACTTCTTTATATATTTTTGTCATTCTTAATTTTATGAAATTGTCACTGTTTTTGGATACCTTGAGTGTTTGTTTGATTTCTGTTGGTCTTGTTCAGTCAAGCAACGCATGCCTGCTGTGATTAATTTGTTTTGAATGTACTCTTTTTGATATATAATACTCCGTGTTTCATTTATTTGCTTACTCCCGTTATTTCAAATTAGTTACCCTTTGTTTTATTTTATATTTGGAATTTTGGAATATATAGTAATGGACTTTTTCTGCAGAAAACCAGTAAATACTGGAACAAATACTGATGTTTTATATTAAATACACTGATATTACAACCAGAATTCTGAAAAAAACAACCACTCGGACACTGCTAACACTTAAAACACAGCTAACTCTATCCATTATATCCTAATACTTGAATGAACTTCAGTTATACAATACATAACACTAAATTTATACAGATTTCAGCATTCCTAGACATTTGAGAGGCTAGAACTCTCCAGCATTCCCTTTTCCTTTTTCATGAATACCCTCCTCTACTCCTTTTTCATGAATACCCTCCTCTACTGCCCTGCCCCTTTTTCTACACAAAAAACTAACCACCCTGTAACTGTCTCATGACAGTTACTAAGTCTTTTAATTGTTTATTTTGGCCTCCAAGAATAAGTATTTATAACTTGAGGCACATCATCACCTTCCCTTGTAAGAGTCCCCTTGTCCTCAAGGTGAAAATCTGCAAATAGTAGATCAATAATTGCATATTCTACACATAACCCTTGTTGTCTTTTCAGAGCAAATTCCAAATCGGACAACCTTTTGAATTGTCCCTCTGATTTTTCTGCCAAAGTAGTCGATTTTGCAGCAGTATGCGCTGGTGAATCAGTGTTACTACCTGCTGATCCAGTTCTTGAGTCACGTGTTTCAAGTATGTTTGTGACTCGTGGATAATTGGGTCTAAACCCAACTGGTTTATTATGAGTTTCCAGTATTTGGTTCAAATTTAAAACTTTGAACATCCTGCAAAACAAAATTTCGATCCTCCATCTTTTGAGCCATCTCCATTTTCTCCCTCAATGTTTGAGCTCGTAAAAGCATCACTTCTGCTCAAATTCCTCTTTCAGACCATTCAAAAATGCTCCCGATGAATGCTGACACCTTTTCAAATTCTTCACGAAACACTGTGACTGTGGTAGTCTGCTTCATCCCTATTACGACAGCATATTGGTTTATCTTTTGAGAATCATGAAATTGGTCAACAACTCTCTATTGAAGTCTTCCCAGGTTGACATTTGTTGTTGAGATTCCATCCAATAATATCAATTTAAGGCTTTTCCTTCCAAACAAACACCTGCTGCCCGTAATTTTTTCACTTTAGAAATTTCATTCACTGCGAAATATTGTTCCACTCTGAAAATTCATCCTAAAGGGTCCTCTCCTTCGAAAACTGGTAATTGTAGTTTTCGAAACTTCTTCCCATGTTTTTCTCCCGCCAAGTTGACATTGCTTCCCTATTTTCGATGGATCTGGTTTGAGAAGGGGATGCTTCTGCCATCACAATTCGCCCTTGGGCTTCAATTCTTGCGAGAGACTCTCTCATTTCTTGAAACTATCCTTCCAGTTTTCTTCTGACATCTTTTCTTACCCCTATCAAATTAGTCTCGACCCTTGTCAAACTAGTGTCTACCTGTTCGACACGTCCCTCCATTTTACTCACCATACCTGAACGTTACTGCTCTGATACCAAAATTGATGGACTTTCTGAAAAAAAAAAACAGTAAATATTGGAACAGATACTAATGTTTTTTACTAAATACACTTATATTACAACCAGAATTCTGAAAATAACCACTTGGACACTGCTGACACTTAAAACACTGCTAACTCTATATTATATCCTAATACTTGAATGAACTTTAATTGTACAATACATAACACTAAATTTACACATATTTCAATATTCCTAGACATTCGAGAGGCTAGAACTCTCCCACATTTCTAGAAATTCGAGGGGCTAGAACTTTCCAGAATTCCTTTTTCCTGAATACCCTCCTCTACTGCCCTGCCCCTTTTTCTACCGGAAAATCTACCCCGTAACTGTCTCATGACAGTTACTAAGTCTTCTAATTGTTTATTTTGGCCTCCTGGAATAAGTATTTATAACTTAAGGCACATCATATAGCAAGTTTGTTGATTTAACTCATTGAATACTATTTTCTACTCAAAAAGTGATGGGGACCCACTTTTATAATAATAAAGGTTTGTAACTTCCAAAAATTTAGCTTATGTCCACTTTGGAATTATTGGTATTAAAGTACCAAAAAAGCTGCTTACCTTACCTTGGCACTAGTGTCCTGTAGGACTACCTAAATTAGGGTAGGAAATATGTATTTTGAGAGGGGTTGATGAGCAGAAAAGTATATGATTCTAGCTTGAACCTTAGACAGTAGCCATGCAACGAAAAGATAGGTTAAAGTCTCTCATTGTATGGGTTTTCCAAAACTTATGTAAGTTCTTCAAAACTTGAGGAAATATCCTTAATCTTTTATGGAGTAAGAAGTTGATACAAGGACAGAATTTCAAGAAATGCGTTACAAGCTTCATGATCCTTGTGCTAATGGTGATATGAATGTCTTCTCGATCATTGACATCTTCTATGAGGATGAAAAAGGGGGATCAACAGGTTGTCTTGGCAAAGTCTGAGTTCTTGAAATGTTTGATCATCCTTGTTTTACTGCTTGATAGTATAATTATCAGTATTTTGGTGGCATGACTTGAGAATAGTGAATATTAGGCTATTGGGCTACAATCAGATCTTTTAGTAGTATTAAACTACTAATAGATGTGATTCTCAAGCTCAAGCTCTGCTAATTTCCATTTTGGAATATTGACTTCAGCATTTCTTGTGGGATTTCACTGGGTATGTTGTTGCTATTGACTTCAACATTTCCCTGGAAGCTGTGACATGCTAGTTTTTTTTGTTGTTATCCTTTGCTGGGTTCTGTTTGGGGAGTATCATTTTATTAGACTCTTCAATAGAGTGGTTTCTGCATTCTTCAGGTAGTAAGAGCTTTACAGAAAGTGTGCTTTTAGAACATAAACTTCACTTTCATCTTCCATTTTTCATAATCAGCTGGAAGACTTGACAGTGGATGCCTTACTGTTGAAAGATCACATTCAACCCTTATATTTTTAGTGAAATTATCTAATAGCTAATTATCCATCAAAAATGAAATTCCCATGTAACAGTGGGGAGAATAGTGAGATCTTGTCTGAGTTTTTAACATTCTATTTGTATCTGCAATGATCTTCTGTTTGATTATACCATCACAGATATTCTTTCTTTTGGTATATTAAGTGGCTGTCTTCATTTTGTTCCTCTCTGGAAGGTTCTTGCTGGAAGCTATTTTTCTGTGGCTGGAGCTCTTATTGGCATTTTAAAACCTGGAAGGATGAGCATGTTTGGCACACTACTTATTGTTTGGGGCCTTATCAAGGAAGGGATACTTACCAAGCCCACAAAAGTGGATCCTGAGAGGGCTGTGTATGTCTACCCCACAATGTTGCTAGCATTGGTATGTTCTTTCCTGTCTGTTAAGTATGATATGAAAAAGGTGACAAGAGGTGCCCCATCTAGACCTGTTGCAAAACCTCTCCAAAGTTCTTCAAAGGCAAAGCTGAAATGAGCATGACGTTCATGCTTTTGACGGGATCCTAGCACCACACATATCCCCTCTCATTGCTAGTGTAGTTCTTACTGCTTAAGCAGTGCAGAGGTTTAGTCCTCTCATTCCTTATTATACTGAGAAATGTATTCTTACAGACTTGTTCAAATTGATGAGGCAGTGTCTGGACTCGTATATGGAGCCACTGTTATAGAAAGTACAACTGTAAATTTTGAAGTTGCTATTTTGTTCAGGTATTCAAATCTCTGATTTCACCGTCTTTGAGCAAGATTCTAGGAGATGCCTCAGAAAAACGTGGGGGGTAGAAAAAATGAAACAGGTCCATATTGGAAACTGTATGCTAACTTCATTTAATAGAATTTAGAGAGCATCTTCAAGTGTTCTAGATGAATAACCATCTGCTTTTGGTTTGTGGATTTGTTTACACAGCTTATTTCTCTAGTTGGTTTGTGGATTTGTTTACACAGCTTATTTCTCTAGGCAAAACTATTAAAAGTGCGTGGCTTCAAGTACGGTGGATGCTACTTATTGTTTACCTAAGAATTATCCACACATGTTCATCTCGTTATCTTATTTGGTTAAGTTCACAGCAGAGACATTTTGTGTTCTAGAGTGTTACTGGGGGTGTGTTCATGGTTCAGTTTGGGTCGTTTTTTTTGATTAAAATCATAAACAAATCAATTAAGTTTTTTTTTTTAAATTGTAAAATCAAACCAAAATAAAATAAAAGCCACCATTTGGTTCTTGTTGGTTTGGTTCAGATTTTTGGTTTATGATTAGCTAATGATAAGTTGATAATAGTAAAGCAACATGAAATGAGACAACTGTTTCAAATGAACGTTAGGAATCAACAAATTCTCTCTACTATCATAAGATAAGTGTATATGAATCTTCTATTATTTTTAAACGCTTTCATAATTCTAGCAAGTTTAAGCTGCATAACTTTAGAGGTCCTTTCACTTGTCTAACATCCATAGGTCCTTTCACTTGTCTAACATCCATAGAAGCAATATACATCCTAAAACATAATGGTCAATACTTAAAAAGAGAGAGGCTGTAAGTGCATTCTCTCCTTCTCCATCTTCTGGAAAGCATTCTTTGAGCATGCTGACAGAATGATTGACACTCACATCTCTCTCATTTCCAGTGATTTCGCTACAGTTTACTAGCGCATTTCTGGACTAAGACTACGGCATTGAAGAAGCAAGCTCACTCTCATTCCAGGAATCAAAGGAAGACATTCTATCCGGTAATGAAGTACGAAGTTTCCGGCTTGCTTTCTCTCTTCTCTTCTCTTGCAGTTGGCAGTCTCAATCAACCTTGTTCCGGGCCTTCTCCTCTACTCTATCTGCTTATTGGATTGGTAGGTACAGTCTTTCTTCTAGGCTTCTGATTGAACTTGTTGGTAATGGGAGAGAAGGCAATCGACAGATAACTGGTAAGTAAAGCTATAGACTGGGTTCTCACTCTAAGCCAGTACTAGTAATTTGAAAAAACGATAGACATATAGCGTATTCACTCGTTTTTTCTTCCTGATAGGCTAACTCAAAGAGGGAAATGCAAGGGGCGTTAGCAGTCTTTTTTGCCTCGCCTAAAATATAATGGTCAATACTTAAAAAATTAAAGGGTCAAAACGTTGAAGAGTAAATAGATGTCTTAGCAAAGAAAATTTTAAATTAACAATACACCATACTACATATAGATAATTAGATAATTAGACTTGGAGTGTTGAGTTTTGACGTATTTTTTAAGAAATGAAATTTAAAAGTATTGTAGTGCATGTAAAATAAGTAACTAAAATCAAATTAATGATTAAAAAGTATAAAATATTCATAATTATTTATGAAAAAATAATATTATATATTCAAATAATAATAAAACCCATATATATAACTTACTGATTTTGTTTGTTTATTTTGTCGAATTTTTCTGAGTAGAACCATAATCAAAATCAAATATTATCAATTTTTAAAAATTTGAAACCAAACCAAATCAAATGTCAGTTTTTTAAGTGGTTCAGTTTGTTGGGTTCGAAATCGAGAGGGTGTCATGCTGAAGCTATTAGTTGCAAACTATAAGACGATAAATCAGACGACAAAGAAAACAATACTAAAAAGCAGAAAATTATTATATGTTTTGGCCAATTGGCCTACATATTATAAAACCTAATATTTAAAAAAACACAAAAACTAATGAGAGAGAATATCTCCCCCTAACCAAAACTCTTAAACGACCACATTGTCGATGCTATTATGTTATTATTGAATGAGAAGAGGGTTTTCTATTTATAGAGTTCCAAAATCTTTCCTCCAAGAAAGAGGTTAGCCAATTGTGAAAAAGTTACATATTTTCCTTTTAGAAAAAGTAAAAGTAATTATGGTATTACTTTTGTTTTCCTTTCAATAAAAGTATAACTTAATTTTGGACTTAATTTTGGTAGAAAAATCAGGGCAAAAATCCTAACACAGTTTAATTTGCGATTTGGTTTGGTTTTTAACAAAATCAAACCATGAACACGAACACCCCTAAGTGTTACCACCATTTGATTTGAATCGTTTTTACCTTTTTTCTGCAAAGATATTGTTAGAAAATGATGTTGGAGGCAGATTTTTGATAAGTGACGATTAGATCTTCATGTAGTTACAAACTAACTACTTGCTCTAACCTTCTTCCATCGAAATGTTTAATGCCTGCATCGTTTGATTCCCATCCTTGGTCAAATATATATATATATATATATATATATATATATATATATATATTATAAGCACTCCTCTTGAAGGTTATTTAATAAAATGTGTTTCGTTAAAATCTTATCAGAAAAAATTCAGTGGAAAAAAAGCTAGTGCAGGAAAAAGAGTATATATTGTAATAATATGCATTTCATGACCTCATTAAAAACGTCACAAGGAAAAAACACTGCGAATAAAACCTTGTGAGGAAAAAAGAGTACAATGTGCATAACTCTCCCTGATGAGAACATCAATCCAAAATGTGAATCTTCACATTCCATTCTTGTGCACCATCTTCTCAAAACCTGCAGTTGGTAGAGTCTTTGTGAATAAATCAACCATATTGTCACTCGAACTAATCTGTTGCACGTTGATGTCACCATTCTTTTGGAGCTCATGTGTGTAGAAAAGCTTTGGTGAAATGTTTTTCGTTTTATCTTCTTTATGAATCTGTACTTTAATTGTTTTATGCATGCCATATTATCTTCATGTAAAATTGTGGATATCTTGTCTCATTTTAAACAATACTTTTCTCAAATGAGATGTATCATGGACCTCAACCAGATATATTCTCGGCTGTTTTCATGAATAATTGTTATCTCCATATAATTTGAATGTCATTTAAATAAATTTGGTATGACAATAAACCTTCTTAACACTAGAAAATTGTGTGGTGCAAAGTCTACCCTTTCAAAGATTGTTATCTATGGTAGGGCTACTCTTGATTCAAAAATAAAAAGCTTGAATATAATGAAATGATGGGTCAATATCAAATTGGGATGAGTAGAGAACAATATGAATATATGCCTTTGCAACGATAGATGGATATAGCTAGAAGTCAACCAATCGTGAACACAACCAAAGCAAGAAGTTCAAGAGATTCAACATCCAACGTGATTTTCAATGAATGGAGGAGATACACTTGGCATGTTTCAAGGGTATTACTTAACCTTAAGAACTTTAATGAGTCAAATAGAGCTGTTGGAGCATACTTCACTCCTAAGGTTGATAATGAGAGATAGAAGATAAAGAGGATCAAGAGAGTAAATGGGGGAAACTTTAGAGTGGAAAAAAAGAGGATGTATATAGTGGCGTGATAGGGTTGCCAAAAAACCAATGTAGCCTTTTTGTTTATTCTTCTCTTAGTGAGGAAATTTTTGTAGGTGAATGCAACATGGGGTTGGTGAATGTAAGAAAACAAGCTTCCAACATGGGGTCTACCCTGAATGGTGTGATAAATATGATAGTCTCCATGAACAAACAACTTAAAGTGTATTTCAACACTCTGAGAGGAGTTTTATCTCAAGGTAAAGAGAATCATTCTTGTGAGTTTCAAGGTATAATTAGCTAATCTTAACTCTTTAAAAATTTCAAATACATAAAGTATGAGTTGTAGCTCTTCTTTATGTGATCTAAATGATTCTTTACCATTTATTTATAATGATATTGTTGAGAGTGTTTATACACTAGTTGATCTGATTGATGATCAAGTTGATCCTATTTGCAAGATCGATTTGTGTCTACCTAGTGTTAATATATATGATTTGAATGATAGTAGATTATCATGTGATACTTGTGTTGATCAAATTTCTTGTGAAGTTAGTCCACTACTTGAGCATTTTTGTAATGCGATTAATGAACCTCAAACTAGTGATGAAATTGATAAAGTTGGTCATTCGAATTGGAGCGACTCTTTGGGCATAATGTTTGTTGAAGATCCTACTACTTGCCTCACTCCTATAGATCATGTGAATGAGAATTCTTTAAGAGATGATATTTTTTTGTGAGAGTAAGATTACATGTTTTAATTCTCCTTCTTTGATTGATTGTTCTCTCTTTAAGTATAATCTCTTGTTTGATGATGATGAGCTCACTCCTAGTATGGTGCATTGTGGTGTTAACAAAGATGGTGATGTAGATCCTTTTGAGGGCTGTAATTTATATTATAGCTCACTATCATGTGATGATATTCTTTTCTGAGATGAAAATTTCTTCTTGAAAGATGATAGTAGGCTTATCAAGAAGAATTGTGTTGAAAAGAAAAGAGATGTTTCTTCGTCAATTACTTCTTTCTCTTTCTGTCATCCAATTTTCGATAATATGCTTGATGTTCTTGAATCTAATAGTGACCTTACATGTAAGGAAACCTTGGATGAAGTTATTTTGCATCACACCTTTGTCATTATGTATTCACACATGATGATACTTTTACTTATGTTAAGTGTATTTCTTCTGTTGATATGAGTTCTACTAGGGAATATAGTTGTCTTCTTGACCAAGATATGTGGATATTCTTTACTTTTGATCATATAAACATTTTGATAATGTGATGTTTTCATGACCAAGTCTACATCCTAGACATAACAGGTATCCGAAACCACAAATAATTTGAGAGAATGTACTGCATCCAATCGCACATTCAAGTGAACGTGATCATGCATGTCATAAAGTGGCTTTTTTATTTGAATATCTACCCTAAGGGAATTGGTGTTTAGCAGACAATCCTATTCAAGTATTACTATCAATTTTAAACAAGTGAGATTTGTAACCAAAAAGAGCTTGAGTTTTATTATGCTAAAAGTAACAATGAACAATAATGGAATTTAAAAGTGTCTTAAACAAAAATTTGGAGAGTTCCAGGGTCAAGACATCTTTAACAATCATGAAAAGCTATACAATCGTGCTGGTTAATATATCTATCATGACTATTAATTTACTAGGTTAATATCATGATTATGGTCTTCCGAGCCTCTGATCATCTATCTAAATTAGCGCAACAATACATCATTAGCGGGAATGTGAGAACTAATTCAAATGCATTTGTATTTTTTCCAGTATCTGAGCCAAATGAGGCAAATTAAGCATATTCTTATCCTAATTGTGAATCTAATCTTTAACTCATCTAAAATACAAGAATCCATTTCTTATGTTCTAAGTTCTAATCTAATGTTACTCCTTCCAAGCTCACATAATAAATATAAATGTACTCTAAAGGTCGTGAATCAATAAAATAGTAAGTACAAAACATAAGAAAAACCAACTGTGATAATTAACATTAACCAACTTGAATGTGAGCTACACAATAATGTTCGTAGACTCAACCCTGGAAAAAGGGTTTTTAGCCACTCAGAGTCATGCAAGGAATCACCATTAATGAATTCATAAGTAAAACTATAAGAAAACTAAAAGTAAAAGGAAGGAAAATCCTAACATAGAGGCCTTATTGCCTTCTCCTCTCTCCAAATATGTATTGTTCCAAAGATGTCTTGTAAATGTACCATTACTCCTTATGTAGTACCTTAGGTCGTCCATAAGCGGCCCCAAATAAATCACATGTATTTACCACTTTGCCCTCAAATTAAACAAAGCAAAAACCAACTTTTCGACAATTTTTTGGAGGGGTGTTGTATAGCATGGCCCTTTGGTGTGCGGAGCATGGACATCGCAGGGCAAGCCATTATCCTCTACTATAAGAGGTGCATCGCAAGGCCCCCTCCCTTTCTATGTGGGGCGCGGATCAAGGCCCCCTTCCATGTTATGGGGGTGTGGAACAAGGCCAAGCCCTCTAGGTGCAGTCTCGTACAATCTTTGTTTTCTTCTTCTTGTTCACTTATTCCTTATTTCCCTACTCTTTGTGGATTGTGTGTAGGCTTCATTTGGATTCCATATATGCACCAATGAACTCCTAAAATAGGCTTCATTTGGCTTCCATAGCTACTCTAATGAACTCCTAAAACATCTCATAACAAACATTAGTTCATCCAACACAATAAAGCTCATCAAAGTACACTAGAATAAACATACCGTAGGTTAGCGAAACTAGTTTTATCGTCTAAACTCTATTTGATCATTTTGACTCTTGAATCATTTCAAATGTACCTTAGACATTCTAAACATGTAAATTAGAACACAGATATACAAATACACACTTTATACTTCATTAAGACGATCAAATTATCCTCAAAACTAAGATAAACATGTGTAGATAACGACACTTAGCTTATAAATATGTCTAAGATCACCACCCCACACTCAAAGCCCTTTTCTTCCTCAAACAACTTTTTACATTAATCACAATCAAGAAAAACTCTACATCACTACTTGAACTAAGACACTCAAGGTAGAACTACAACGACTACATGAATAGCAAGTTCTACATTAGGCATGTCATATTACACCTAAAAAACTCATGAATGCTACTTCAAGACTTCCTACCCTCAAGAATTGACTCTACCAAGTTGGATAACTCATGCATATTACTCCACATAGAGATAATACGTCACTTATAAATCATTAAAAATTCTTCCTCACATAAAAGTGTTACCTATATTCACCCATAAATATGAAATTCATTACAAGAATAGGTGTAAGAATCAAATTCCGCTCACTCTCATAAAGAAATCACATATAACATAAGATGAAACAATAAGCTTGCCCTTAGTGTAGTAATATCACAACCCAATATCTCAAGTCATGATGGACCTACTATAACCCACTACTAGGTAAGCCAACCCGTAGTCCAGAATTGCTAGTAACAGACTATTAAGAGAAATGATTGAAAACAATAAAATACATATAATAAGGGGGGCTAATATATATAAAGCAACCCCAAGACCTGGTGAAATTAGTACAAGAGCTTCTAACAGAATAAGAGTACAAAGTGAAATACTAAATAAATATACATGTACAATTTATCTCTACATATAATATAAAGATCAATCTAATCTATAAGAAGGAAAGTAGTAACACTCAGAATGTCAGGATCTCACCCCAAATCTATGATACATAGCCGCTCTACACAATACACATGAATGAAAAGAACTCATTCTATGATCTGTAGGTCACAAAAATCCCTATAAATTTAAAGGTTCAGTGAACACTCAACAAACAACAATCATAGCTTATACCAATGTAACCCCCTCTAAGGCTGACAGATATAAGAACTAAACATACTAGTGATAGGAAATACATATGAATGAATGAATTCAAAGTAAATCCATAGTATCATAACTGATCCAAGTTCCATAAAATATCAAGTGTACACTCCTCCTCCATTATAACTAGAATGATTACTCATAAATAAATGGGGCCCTAGGGGATTCGAAAATATCCTTATATACTTACCTGGTCCTTGTTCAAGATTTTCAATCATCATCATCATTAATTTACTTCTTCTAGTAATAGAGAGATGTATATATACAATAAATGTACGAACTTGAATCATAGTTAAAAAGTGTAGGTCTATGAATTCATTACCCGAGATCAACTTCAAAACTAAATCATCATAACAAAAGGATCAAAATATCTCACAATCGAAGTAAATAGCAGTGGAAAAAAGAAGGATAAACCATGGAACAGAAACAACCTCAGTATAATGTCTAAAGCATAATTTATAGTTCTAAAATCTCATAAGTCATCTATTAAGGTGGTACAATCCTCGTTATAAAAGAATACATCTAAAAGTAAAAAATGGGAATAAGTTTCTTTTTAGAAAACAATAATAAAATCATAGTTTTAGTTGGAATCATACGACTAAGTGAGCATGAATGTACCAATATCTATGCATGCCATCACCAGTATCCAAACAATACAATCATAAGAAACCAAGCTTCTATAACTAGAATGAAACCTTTTTATAAGGGTAGAATATTCCCTTAGGTCCAATTGGTACCGTAACCATGGACTCGGGCGGCCCAATAATATATAATTAGTATAACAATAATACTATAATTCAAAAAACTATGATCCAATCCACTAAGTCAGGTAGTAAACCTTATACTAAGGTATACTTAGCATCAACTATGGTTAATATGCTTATAGTCTAGGTGATAGGCTTCTATCATTATGACAAACATTTCATCTTAAGGGTCGGTTCACCATTCTATCCCCAAACTCCTAAATTAGGCTATGTCATAATAGTCTAACCATAAACATATCCTATCATACCCACCTAGAATATTGTATGTGCTACACATCATCTTATGAAGAAGAGTAGATTGAGGCCTACCTCGATGCAAAGCACAATCCTTGCATGGTCTCCAAATCACTCATCTTTACTTTATGATTTTAAAATATCGCCACGCTATCAAAATAATAATCTACAGTGATTATAAGTAAAAATAGACCTATGTTGTTATGTAAAAGGTCCAGTCTATATTCGTTTCAAGAACAGTCCCATGAAGACTGCAAACAAAATCTAGAATTAAATCCATTATGAGGTGTGCCCAAAAGTTGAGCATAAATGGGACACGAATCGAGGCCCAAATTAGCCCCTAAGGTTTAGGGATTTAAAGACTTAAGTTCTAAGAATTTACAATGAAATAGGATGTAATATGAAGGGAAAAATAATTAAAAATGACCAAGGAGTGTTAGCCTAACTTACTGATATTGGGTGTATTTATGCATTCTAGCGATACTATTCTAACCTATTTAGCCTTGTTTTGAGGATGATTCATGTGATTAAAGGGGTGATGATGATATAAATGAGAATTTATGTGTCAAAGTATGTGTTTACAATGTTTAATGCTGGATTATGAGTTTTGATTCAATTTGAGCATTTAGAGTTCAACTAAGAAAACTAGTGTAACTAGCTTGAGCTAGGTGTTTTTCTAGTCTATTGTGTTGGGTTATAACGTATTTTAATGAGTTAGTAAGATTGTTATTACATATTTATATATGAAAAAACTATGTTATAATGTTCAAGGATCAATTGGATCAAGAAAAGAGTCAAAACAATAAGTTAAAGATCAATGTAAATTTAGCCTATGCTTAGCTCGTGTTTCTAGTTCATCGTTGAGGATGTTATATTGTTTTGAGCTCTAAATTATTGTGTTTAATGCTATAGGATGCTTTATTAATGGACTATGATGATATATGAAGGATTTACAAACTTCAAATAAAGTGTAAACAACTAAAAAAAGGCTTGGAATGGATCACAGAAGCACACAACATAGCTTGACACCAATTTGGATACCTGAAAAGTATTGGAAGAGTGTAGGCGCGTGAGAATGAATCTTGGCACGTGTGACATATCAATGGATTCATAAGACACTCAAAACATTGAACCAATGTGAAGTCGACGCATCATGTCTATGTACTCATCGCGATAATCGACGCTGCTCGTCACTGGGTTCGCAGATGACCAGAAACTATTTCCATGTTTAACAAGGCGTGGGCTATCTTTTCCACTATAAATAAGACATTATTCACATTTTTTTAATGAATTTTTGGACATCCTTGGAATATATTGGAGGCTACACAACTTCTTTTTAGGATTTTTATCATTCTTTTATTTTAGTTTTTTCATGGTTTGTATCATCAATCCAAGGGATTGGATGATGAATATTCCCGTTAAAAGTTAAAACACCCTTTTCGGGGATAAGGCTAAGATCATGGATATCTTTATTTTGAATTAATTTTGTTTAAATTGCTTATCATTATTGGTTGTTTGTTTATTCTTGTTTTAACTATTTTAAGGATTAACTATCCTTAGAATACATAAATTGTCAACCCTGTGATCTCGAAAGAGGGAATATGGAGATAGAACATGGGAATATGCAAAGTATGGTTCTTGTTTCTTATAAAATAAAAAATTTGAATTAGTATCTAGGACTGGAATGTACTTAGATACCTTACTTGATTCACACATAGGATGATATTTGTAAAGAACTTAAGTGAACTATTACATCCCCGCTCAATGATATAGTTGTAAGGTTCAACTTAGGTAAAGGATTAAAGGTTGGAAAACCATGATCATGCAATTAACCCTATGAATCAACAACCAAGATAAGCGATTTAACGAATGAAGTTCAATAACATAATATGAATAGTCTTAATCCTTAGACCTGGGCTTCTATCCATTAATTGTCGTAAGTCATTACTTTTTCGCATTAGTTTAGTTTCTTTTTAGTTATCAATTCTAAAACTCAATTTGTTACTCTTCTCAATTTTTTAAACTAGAATTGAATAGGCGGCGAACGCAAGTCCCTGAGAGATCGATACTTGGGCTTTCTTGAAGTCACTTTACTACTTCATAAGACCACGTACAATTGCGTGTGCGCTTGGGTGCTGTCAAGTTTTTGTCGCCATTGTCGGAAACTTGTTATTAGGTAACTATCTTATTTTTAGTTTTTCTATGTTGAGTTGTAAATAGTTTTTGTTTAGTTTCTTTTTATTTTTCTTTATTTCTATTTTTCTCACTCTTCTAAAGATGTCAGTCTGGGATAGATGGTTTTTGAGTGAAGTAAATTCTTGTTGTTTTTGTAGAGGACACCACCTACTGGCTTATTTTCCAAATTTTTATGAGAGTGCATGGACGAAACCTTCATAATATGATGCGAATAATTCAAGAAAGTCTGAGTACTAAAAAATTGATATGGTGAAAATTATTAAGGAGACACCACTGCCACCATGTCTATAATGGCTAAGCAAAAAAATATATGAGGAGTATATTAGCCAATGTATGGAGCAAACAAAAGAATCGCAGCTACTCGATTGTCATCTTAATCTTAAGACTTAAATTGAGAAGGTGAATAAAAGTGAGTGTGTAGTAGATTGTGTAAATTATGAAGTAGGATTTGTTGGACCGCATTCGAAACACTTTTCGACATTATGCTTAGATGATGTCATGTTGTGGAATCATTTAAAATAGTGGAAGAGTGTGAAGATGAGGATCAAGAATCCTATATTCTGATTTTACACCTGAAAAGCAACATAAAAACACACCTCACTTTAAGATCGAGTGGTTTACCATGGATATTCTATTATGCAGTTCATTAATCTTTATACCACCACCCTATGAGCGAGGCAAAAAGATGAATGCGATATTGAAGGTGAAATTTATATCCTCAAGGTGAAGGAAAAATTTGATAGAGATCATGCCGTGACACTAAATTAGGCACTTCTTGGGAGGCAACCCAAGCTAAGGTATGTTTTTTTTTTAATTTATTTTTATTTCACATAGTTTTTATTTTTGGCTGAGTCACAGGTTAATGGGAAGTTTGAGTACCATAATCTTGAGCTTGAAGCATGACAAATATTGAGTATGGGGTACCATGGATCCCATTTATGTGTAAAGATGCTACTAGCTAGGTCTAGAGGCCTCAAGGAGTAGTTCCATCTCTTACCTTTAAATTTACTTTGGGGACAAAGTAGATTTTTAAGTGTGGGGTGGGGAAATTCTCAAATTTGGGCTCAATTTAAAAATTTTAGGTTAGGAATAAGTGAGATATTCTTGTTGGTGCTATTTTTGATTACATAATGAAAGTGGGTTTATTGGTAAAAATATGTTAATTGAGTGAATTGCTATTTTTGAGACTCTTAGGCTCAAGTTGGAGTAGGATTCTTGAGCTTTCAATTGTGTATAACATGAATAGTATTGTAAACTTGCATTTAATGTAGTTATTGTAGTGGTAGCTTGAATTTCTCGCATGTAGTAGAAGTATGGAGTCTTTCCAGCTGGTGACGCTTTTAGTTAAGATTTGTTCAAGGACGAACAAGGCTTTAACTGTGGGGTGGTGATATTGGGTGTATTTATGCATTTTAACGCTACTATTCTAGCCTATTTAGCCTTGTTTTGAGGATGATTCATATGATTAATGGAGTGATAATGATATAAATTATCATTTATGTGTCCAAGTATGTGTTCACAATGTTTAATGGTGGATTCACCTGAGTTTTCATTCAATTTGAGCATTTAGAGTTCGACCGAGAAACTAGTGTAACTAGCTTGAACTAGGTGTTTTTCTAGTCTATTGTGTTGGGTTCTAATGTATTTTAATGGGTTACTAAGGTTTTTATTAAGTATTTATATGTGAAACAACTTATTTATAATGTTCAAGGGTCAATTGGATCAAGAAATAAGTTAAAAACAATAAGTTAAAGCTCAATGTGAATTTAGCCTATGCTTAGTTCGTGTTTCTAGTTCATCGTTGAGGATATTGTGTTGTTTTGAGCTCTAAATTATTGTGTTTAATTCTATAAGATTCTTTGTTAATGGACTATGATGATATATGAAGGATTTACAAGCTTCAAATAAATGGAAACAACTAAAAAAGGCTTGGAATGGATCATGAAAGCACAAAACACAGCTTGACACCAACTTGGATACCTGAAAAGTATTGGGAGAGTTTAGGCGCGTGAGAAGGAGTCTTGGTGCATGCGAAAAATCATATGATTCGGAAGTCACCCAAAACAGTGAACCAATGCAAAGTCAACGCGTCGAATCTATGTGCTCAATGCGATAATCGATGCGGTCCATCACTGGGTTCGCAGACAACCAGAAATTGTTTCCCTGTTCAACAAGGTATGGGATATTTCTTCCACTATATATAGGACATTATTCATGTTTTTACAAACTTTTAGACATCCTTGGAAGATATTGGAAGCTGCACAACTTCTTTTTAGTGTTTTTATCATTCTTTTATTTTAGCTTCTTTCATGCTTTGTATCATCAATCCAAGGGATTGGATGATGAGTATTCCCATTAAAGGCAAAAACTCCCATTCCGGGGTTAAGGACAAGATCATGACTACTTTTATTTTGAATTAATTTTGTTTAAATTGCATATCATTATTGGTTACTTGTCTATTTTTTTTTTAAAACTATTTTAAGGATTAGCTACCCTTATAATACATCAATTGTCAACCTTGTGATCTCAGGAGAGGGAATAGGGAGATATAACATGGGAATAAGCAAAGTATGGTTCTTGTTTCTTTATAAAATAAGAGATTTGAATTAGTATCTAGGACAAGTATGTCCTTAGATACCTTACTTGATTCACACTTAGGATGATATTTGTAAAGAACTTAAGTAAACTGTTATATCCCCACTCAACGATGTAGTTGTAAGGTTCAACTTAGATAAATGATTAGATGTTGGGAAACCATGATCATGTAATTAACCCTATGAATCAACAACCAAGATAAGCGATTTAACCAATGAAGTTCAATAATGTAGTATGATTGGTCTTAGGCCTTAACCCTTCGCTTCTAACCATTGATTGTCCTAAGTCATTACTTTTTCGTATTAGTTTAGTTTTTTTTTGTTATCAATTCTAAAACTCTTTTTGTTACTCTTCTTAATTTGCTAAACTAGAATTGGATAGGCAGTGAATGCTAGTCCCTGAGAGATCGATACTTGGGCTTTCTTGAAGCTACTTTACTACTTGATAAGACCACGTACACTTGCATATGCGCTTGGGTGCTGTCAAGTTTTTGGCGCTGTTGCCGGGGATATGTTATTAGGTAACTATCTTATTTTTAGTTTTTCTATATTGAGTTGTAAATAGTTTTTGTTTAGTTTCTTTTTATTTTCCTTTATTTATATTTTTCTCACACTCTTCTCAATATGTCAGTCTGGGATAGATAGTTTTCGAGTGATGTCAATTCTTTTTGTTTTTGTGGAGGTCACCACCTTATGGCTTATTGTTGTAACACCCCGATTTGCTGAACCGGAATACTACACGGTGCTCATGACCCCGAGGGACCACAAGCTAACCTATGACTAATATCTGTACCTGTATACTGCAAATCATAATATAATAATGTGGAATACATGGAACTGTAAGGCCATAAGGTTCAACTGAATAAAATCATGTGGTCGAAAATACCCAAAATAACTAAATCTGGACGTAAATCTAAAAGTAAATCCGAAAGCCTCTAAACTGTCAGAATAAGGAGTTGAAGGAACATGTCTCCAACTAACTCCATAAAACTGAACTTAAGAATAAATAAATGAATCAAATAATATTATCCTTGAATCAATGAGGACTCACTGTGTCTCTGCGACTGGAACGCTACCGCTACTGCTGGGCTGGAGCTCGTGTCTCGGAACCTATGGTGTAACATAAAAAGAAAGCACCATAGCGCAAATACGTCAGTACAACTGGAGTACTGAGTATAAGAGGAAGGTAGGCTAAACATAAAGGGTTTCATGCATGAACAACACTGACTGACTAATATGAACGTGGGAGTGCAAACACATATATAGAAATTGGGACCGTGAATACGTGCTTGTAAGCTAATACATGATTTACTGATAACTATCCTAACTGATACTGAAACTGATAAGACGAACGACTCTATCTAACAGTCCTGTATATACTGATATTTGAAGAACGCCCTGAGTTCTTTTACTGAGATTGTTACTAAAACTGATAACATGGATGACTGTATCTGACAGTCCTGTATATATTAAAATTTGAAAAATGCCCTGAGTTCTTTTAGTGAGACTGATATTGAAACTGTGGGAAATAGTGTTTAATCGACAAGCCCCGTATATGCCAGTATGGTAAAGCTGGGGTCCAATCTCTGCCCCTAATGGAGGGTTGTCAATACCGGGCCACTGGTAAGGACAGCTGTGAGTGACCCTTATCTGGCAGGTACTTAATGAGAATGG
The DNA here is from genome assembly GCF_002878395.1 of Capsicum annuum. Taxonomy (NCBI): domain Eukaryota; kingdom Viridiplantae; phylum Streptophyta; class Magnoliopsida; order Solanales; family Solanaceae; genus Capsicum; species Capsicum annuum. The sequence goes on along the minus strand of NC_061116.1, from coordinate 87,079,138 downwards.
TGGGAACCCTAAACTGACGGGTTAAGCCACCTCATCAACTCTAAGCTGACGGGTTAAGATGTCTCAAGCTACGCTGGCTACGTAATTCTGGAACACAAGGATTGCTACTAAGAATCACACCCTGAACTGGCGGGTGAATTCCCATCCTTGGGTTTACTCGGTGCTAACCTCTACTTCTATCTGAAGGACACTGAACTAAATAACTAAGCTGAACTGAATAACTGAACTGAACTGATTAGCTGGACTGATACTGATTTACTGGACTGATACTAGTGGTATTATTTAGCAGAGCTAAACTAAGTTTACTGGATTCCAATGACTGACGGAATGTTACTGATATCTGACAACTGACTAAGATCATGAGATTTTCCTGAGTCACATGACTGACTGAAGTCTATGGAATCATAGCTTGAGTTTAGATATCGTGAAACATGACATGGATCTAGGCACAAAACTATAGTTTTTGGGTACAAGTACCCCCAGGACTCGATGGAAGGAAACTGACACACCTGACTGACTTGATCATAAGAGTAGAGTCCATAATTTATAATATCCTAAGTAGGGATCTCATACTAAGCATGGTTATCAATAATGTATTTCATGGAAAGGATTTTATATCACATGGAAGTACTTGCACAATCTTATATCATGTTCATTGTATAATCATATTGGCAACACATACTAATAGCATGGAAGTTCATGTGGATTGCATGGTTATCATGCATCTTGTTCATAAGTAGGATTTGCAAGTAAACATAGAATAATATCATAAGAATAGTTCATGAGTATTCCAAAAACATTTACAAGGCACATTATCAATCATAGAAGTCATTGGAACGTAAGGGCATATCATGAATCTTTTACTTAGTCACAATTTAGCTATATTGCATGATTTCTAGTTCCTTAGGCATTTTATCAAACACCTTACATGAACATCTTAAGCATAGGTGAATTCATCAAATTATACATCATGAACAACCAAATTTACATGTTTCCAACTCATATGATATCATGAATTCACAAAAACATATAAATATTCCATCTTGGGAATCACCCAATATCAACAACATGATCATCAACACCCAACAATATAGAAATCATACTTTATAATGAAAAAGAGGAAAAAAAACAAGCATCAACATGGGTATGATCATATCACCATAATCAATCAAGCTTTTGTATTTTAAAGATTGATTCTTGAACTCCACGAACGAAAGGAATCCGTGGATGAACACTACCCATACCTTAGAAGGAAGATTCTTGATGATTGACGGAGGAATTTCCTTGAAATCGGATCTTCAAGCTTAAATATGCAACCCTAGTTGTTTTTATCCTTTAGTGCTCCTGGATGATGAGCTTTGACATAAAAATAGGGTTGTAGTAGGTTTAGAAGATATATATTTCGTAGGGTTAAGTTTAGGGACGTATAAGGAGTATTTAAAGACTTAATTACCTTTAAAAGAACTCAAGATGAAGTGTTTTTGACACCTGGAATTTACTTAGGTGGCTACCAAGTGATCGCCTATGCTTGGGTTGGGCGGCACCTAACCAATCGCCTATGCTAGGGTTAGGCAGTGCCTAAACAATCGCCTATGCTTACTGTCTCTCACGAAAATGCGCATAACTTTTTGCTCGGGTATTGGAATAAGGAAATATTGGTATCGTTGGAAAGCTAATTCAATTTTATACTACTTGGTGGTTCTTAATCAGACAAAGTACCATATTAACATTGAGTTATACTCGTTGAAAGATGACCCTTGCAAAATTGAACACTAAAACTTGATGGATTCAAAAACTCTTAGCTTGTATTACCTTAAGTGACTCATATGAACATGCTTAATGGATCATAAGCTATCCTATCACTAGGATATTCATTGTAAGTGATGTACTCAAGTATGAATCACAGGATTAGAAACATGCGGGGTATTACAATATCTCCCCCTTGGGAACATTCGTCCTCGAATGAGAATTTACTGAGAAGGGATACAAGACAATAGAAACTGAGCTGAACATGAAGAACTGAAACTTGATCTCATGAATAATATGCTAAACATACTGGAATCGTGCATATCTAATGCACAGACAACTGATACATGAATGCATGACTGAGTATGAAACTGTTAAGAGGTACCAAGTTTATACTGGTAACATGAATATGAAACTTCATAAGATTAAGGAGAACTGTTACCTTGAGCTTGATCTGAATTGGCGGGGAAGAGGTGAGGATACTTGGTATGCATATCTGCTTTTGCTTCCCAAGTATCTCCCTCATGAGACTAATTTCGCCAAAGAACCTTGACTAGAGGGACTTTTTTGTTCCTCAATCTACGAGTCTGATAATCTAAGATTTTGACTGGAATCTCTT